>NC_134082.1:138958098-139261128 GCF_000715075.1 Nicotiana tabacum
GCTAAGCACACAACCAGAGTTACTTTGGGATACTAGACAACTTAGCAAAGCAGATTAAGCAAGAACGTAAGTAAACAGTTTAGGCAAGCATCATAAGTACTCCTAGTTTAAACATGCTGACATACTTAACAAGCAGATTGAAACATGTTGGATAAAGAGTAGGCGAAATTGGACATATTATTCACATGTTTAACAGAACCAAATTCAGACATGCTAGTTGAAACAATAATAAGGCAATGTAATTTAGACATGCTGGTTACATATTGAGTAATATGATAGTAAACAAGAAATAAGATTGGAACTCATAATCAATGAACTAAAACAACAATGAAACACATAGAGGTTTTAGACTTCAAAATTGAATTAGGACATACCAGTTAGGAGAGAAAAACACAGAGTATAGAGCAGATGTTGTACAATAGCTAGCCTTGGCTTACAACCGGCTAGCTCAGTGAAGATTGCAAGTAACAGAGAAGAACAGAGAGATTTTAGGTGAAAGTGTATTTTTTTAACCAATGTTCGTGTGTTAGAAGTGAAAATAGAGGAGAGTATATATAGTAGTTAAGAGCAAAAGAATAAGGTAAAGGAGATCAATCATTCAGCAATTAAGGAAGCTACAGAATCAATTACACATAAATTAGTGTAGTTTTCCCTTAATTAAGGGTAATTACCCAACGGTAAAAAGCAAAACACATTTAAGGAAAGAAAATCAGGTGAGAAATTAGGGGTAAATTGATAGAAGTTCAATTAAAGAAATAATTAGTGAAGAATTAGTAAATATCACAGTTAATCGAATAAGGTAAGAAAACTAAATAAGGTCGCAAATAAAGAAAATAATCAAGAATCAACACATAGTTTTTTAACAGAGCCAATCAGTGAATCAAAAATTGAAAACAATACTGATCTAAGGGAGAAAATATAAGTCTTCCACAAATAGACAAATAGGCTAAAACACAATTTCATAAACACACAGAAATCAGTCGAGAAGTCGAACCAGAAACCCTATAGAGATGAACTAGGGTGAAAAATTACAAGTCATTAAACAAAATAATGTAGCAAGTAATACATGCAGGCTTAGAGTCAAAGCAAACTATAAGAAACTTAGGGCTTTAGCGTAAATCAACTAGGATATAGGCAATCTCAACATGAATCAATCAGTAACACTTAAGAACAACGATTAAACACTCGAAAATCAGAAAAGCTTTGAGAAGGTGAGTTCAGTGAACCCTAGTTTTAGGGAAAATGGAGAATCAATTGAAAAACCATAAAACTTTCGTGAAGACATGTAAAATAGGTTCGATTCATCTCAGATATGGACAGATCCGAGAAGGTCAAAGGCTTTAAATTAGGGTTTTCAGAAAGGCAACACAGACGAGCATAGACTTAGGAATCCATGGAAAAAATGAGAAAGATCTTACTCAAGGTCGAGCAAAATGGCCTGAAATAGGCAAGAAAATCCCAAGGTGTAAACAAACCGCTTATGTCCATTGAGAATCTCCTCAAGGATCCAAGAAATGGAGATACCATAGCAAGTAGGAGGCTAATATAGGCTTGAGAAGACAGAGAAACATCGAAGAACGGAGGGCTAAGCCGGTGATGGCGCATGAAGACTAGGGTTTAGGTAGAGAGCGTTTGAGAGAGAATGGAACAGGTGATGGCGGGGTATGGTGGGAAAATGATTAGGGTTAGGGGGTCTTTTGGTTTAATTATGGTAGGGGAGTCCTGGACCGTTGATCAAGAATGATCAATGGCCAGGATTGGCCAAGGGGTTTGGGTCGGGCATGTAGGGAATTGGGCCTAAGGCTTGGGCTAATTTTATAAGGGGTATTGGGCTGGTAGATTTTAGGCTAAAAATTAAAACATAAGAGACTATTTGTTAATTACCCCAAATAATTGATTAAAAAATAATTTGTAAAATAATTATTAATTATAAAAATGAATTTCATGCATAGAAATATTTTAAAAACAGTTATTTAGTATTTTAAAATACAAAGGACTAATTTCTGGTAAAATAATGCAAAAATAGTTTGACTCAATAGGACCATAATAGTAAGATTAAATCAAGACATGTTCTAAATTCATTTGTGATGCAATTTTACAATTATTTATTAAAGGTAAAATACTAAGCAAATTAATTTAACAAATGTAGAAATTGTGAAAAAAATACCAACTGATGCTAATGCATGATTTTGAAGATATATATGCATTTTAAAACCATTATAGGGAAAAATTGGGTATCAATAGCTGCCCCTCTTTACCCGGGAAGGATGAAAGAGTTTTCGGATAAAGAAATGATGGCCAATTTTGACCGAATGAGATGTTTTTAAAAATATAGGCCGAACCCTGGTCTTTGACTGCCTACATATCCATGGTTTCACAGGAATCAGGCCTGTGTAGTTCCAGATTCATCGGCGGAATATACCGATGAAGTCATTACAAGAATGGACACAAGATTTCGGGATGGATGCAAGAGTGGTTATGGTGAACTGTCAAGTTTGAGATAGTTGAAGGAACTGGAGCGAGGTCGCTCCTACTGGGATAGCGGTTGCTTACTGGTCACCTGCAGATAAATAGATGCTACAAACATGTATTTGCGCAGAAATTTAAACATGATGTTGATTCCCTTTGGACCATGAAAGTTGTCTTTGGATGGTTGAGGATGATGTCCTTAGACCGTGACGTCCTGGGCCATGAATTGTTTAGTGAAGTTTTGTGGGCCATGAAATGGTGTTCTCGTGCCATGAAGATGGTGCCTCCGAACCATGACGCCTTTTAATAATGATATGCAAATTTGAGAGATCCTCAGGCCATGGCATGATATCATCTGGCTATGAGGATGATGCCTTTAGACTATGATGCCTTTGGACAGATTGGCAATATTTCAGCCCATGAGATGCAATAATATGATGCTAAGTGAACAAGACAAGGCTTAGTCTTGTGAGGTTGAGGGCAGAGCTTAGCCCAAAAGAGGAGCAAATAGATAGTGCCAGAATAGAGCAACATTTATGCAAGGAGGGACAATGCTTAGTCCCACGCAAATAGAAGGCAGTGCTTAACCTTATGCAAATATGGAGGTAGAGCTTAGTCTCATGCAAGATTCGGGACAGGGCTTAGTCCCATGCAAATGGAAGGCAGTGCTTAGCCTTATGCAAATATGGAGGTAGGGCTTAGCCTTATGCAAGATGGAGGCAGAGTTTAGTCTCATGCATGATGCGGGATAGGGCTTAGTCCCATACAAATGTAAGGCAGTGCTTAGCCTTATGCAAATATGGAGGCAAGGTTTAGCCTCATGCAAGATGCGGGATAGGGTTTAGTCTCATGCAAAGAGAAGGCAGTGCTTAGCCTTATGCAAATATGGAGGCATGGCTTAGCCTCATGCAAATATGGAGACAGGGTTTAGTCTCATGCAGGATGTGGGACAGGGCTTGGTCCCAAGAAAATATAAGGCAGTGCTTAGCCTTATACAAATATGGAGGCAGGGCTTAGCCTCATGCAAGATGCGAGACAGGGCTTAGTCCCATGCAAAGAGAAGGCAGTGCTTAGCCTTATGCAAATATAGAGGCAGGGCCTAGCCTCATGCAAATATGTAAACAGAGTTCAGTCTCATATAGGATGCAGGATAGGGCTTGGTCCCATGCAACTGTAAGCCAATGCTTAGCCTTATGCAAATATGGAGGTAGGGCTTAGCCTCATGCAAGATGCGAGATGGGGCTTAGTCCCATGCAAAGAGAAGGCAGTGCTTAGCCTTATGCAAATATGGAGGCATGGCTTAGCCTCATGCAAATATGGAGGCATGGCTTAGCCTCATGCAAGATGCGGGACATGGCTTAGTCCCATGCAAATAGAAGGTAGCAAAGTAGATTGTTTCTTAGCTGGGGCTACATTCACTGTCTGGTGGCCCGATTGATAGTGATTTTGCTTCGTGTATCTACTTGCGAATGCTATTGCTACGTCATATGTGCCTGCGTTCAAAGAAAAAGTGTAAGTTTTGCGAGGAGGAGGTTGGTTCGTGCCTTTGTCCACTAACCTTACTTTGCTCCATTCTAGAGGCCTTGTTTGAGTTTCCTTGGTAACACCTAACTGTTACAGAAATAGAGTTTTCGAAAATATGCAATTATTGATAAAAATAGAGTTATTTTAGAAACATATTGAAACATCAAGTAATTTTAGATGAACTAGTGTTTGTAACACATTTCAGAGACATTGCAGCTTTCTCGTGTTAGAATTTTGAGGGTCCTCCTCAAAATTCTGCCCCAGTTTGGTGGATGATCCTTCGTCCGTTTGCAAGTAACGAAACTTGTCGATCCTTCTTCAGAATTTTGAGAATCCTTCTCAAAATTCTGCCCCAGTTTCTTAACCAATTTATGATTTCTGGCATGCAATGGCGTTGGCTGGACTTGCTCCGGAATTTTGAGGGCCCTCCTCAAAATTCTGCCCCAGTTTCTGATCTTGGGGGAAATGAAAATTTTATTATGATATGACCGAACCCACAGGGCTGCCTACACATCCCCTCTTAAATGGGAATCAGGTCAAGCGTAGTTCAATTACATCATGTGAATGTGAAACATCTAAGCATAATATCTTTTGACTGCGTCTGAATTGATTGGTTTTGGCCAAATTTATCCATCTATTTCGGCAAGTGTGAGTGCTCCTCCTCTTAGCACCCTGTGAACCATGTAAGGACCTTGCCAGTTGGGAGAGAATTTCCCTTTGGCTTCATCTTGATGTGGGAAGATCTTCTTCAGCACCAACTGTCCTGGTGCAAATTGCCTTGGTTTGACTCTTTTGTTGAAAGCTCTAGACATTCTATTCTGATAAAGATGACCGTGACATACTGCGTTCATTCTCTTTCCATCTATAAGGGCCAATTGTTCATAGCAGCTCATTATCCATTCTGCATCGCTGAGTTTGGCTTCTTGTATGATCCTTAAAGAAGGAACCTCTACCTCGGCTGGGATGACAGCTTCAGTACCATAAACCAGCATGTAGGGAGTTGCCCCGGTTGACATACGAACTATAGTGCGGTATCCCAACAAAGCAAAGGGAAGCTTCTCGTGCCATTTCTTGTGGTTTTATACCATCTTCCTTAGTATCTTCTTGATACTTTTGTTGGCGGCTTCTACGACTCTATTCATTTGAGGTCTATAGGCTATGGAATTCTTGTGCTTGGATTTGAAAGCCTCACACATGGCTTTCACCACATCACTGTTGAGATTGGCGGCATTATTAGTGACAATAGACTCGGGAACTTTGAATCGACAAACAATATAATCTTTAACAAAGTCCGAGACGACTTTCTTGGTTACAGCTTTGTAGGATGCAACCTCTACTCATTTTGTGAAATAGTTAATGGCTACTATAATAAACCTATGCCCGTTTGAAGTGATGGGCTCGATATGACCGATGACATCCATCCCCCAAGCGGCGAATGGCCAAGGTGATCTTGTTTCATTAAGCTCATTCGGCAACACTTTTATCATATCGGCATGCACTTGACATTTGTAGCATTTGCAGACATACTAGACGCAATCTGTCTCCATAGTCATCCAAAAGTAACCACCCCTAAGTATCTTCTTGGCCAGGACAAAACCATTAATATGCGGGCCACAGGTCCCAGCATGTATCTCCTTAAGTAGCTTAGAACCCACTTTTGCGTCGACACATCTTAGCAATCCCAAATCAGGAGTTCTTCTATACAAGTTTCCTCTGCTATAGAAAAAGTGATTGGACAATCTCCGAAGTGTGCATTTCTGAGTGTGGTTTGCATGCTCCGTATATTCTCCTTTTGCCAAATACTCTTTGATGTCATGGAACCAAGGTTTTCCATCTGCTTCTTCTTCAACATGGGCACAATACATCGGCTGATTATGAATTCTCACTGGGATGGGATCAATGAAATTCTTGTCTGGATGCTGTATCATGGATGACAAAGTGGCTAATGCATCGGCAAACTCATTCTGAATTTTGGGCACATGCCGAAACTCTATCTTCGTGAACCTTTTTCTCAATTCTTGTACATGGTGCAGATATGGCAATATCTTGGAATTCTTGGTGGCCCACTCTCCTTGTACCTGGTGCACAAGCAAATTTGAATCACCGATTACCAGTAGCTCCTGAATATTCATGTCGATTGCCATGTTGAACCTTAGTATGCAGACTTCATATTCTGCCATATTGTTGGTGTAGGGAAATCTGAGTTTAGCAGATACCGGATAATGTTGACCTATTTCTGATACCAAAACTACTTCAATACCCACTCCTTTGAAATTTGTAGCTCCATCAAAGAACATCCTCCAGCCATCGTATACTTTAGTAATGTCTTCTCCTACGAATGATACGTCTTCATCAGGAAAATATGTTTTTAAGGGTTCGTATTCTCCTCCCATTGGATTTTCAGCAAGGTGGTCTGCCAATGTTTGTCCTTTGAATGCCTTTTGAGTTACATAGACGATATTGAACTCACTTAACAGTATCTGCCACTTGGCTAACTTCCTAGTCGGTATGGGTTTTTGAAATATGTACTTCAAAGGGCCCATCCTGGATATGAGGTATGTGGTATAGGCACAAAAGTAATGCCTCAATTTCTGGGCCGTCTAGGTCAAAGCGCAACAGGTGTGTTTCTGCAGAGAGTATCGTGCTTCATAAGGTGTGAATTTCTTACTTAGGTAGTATATGACTTGCTCCTTTCTTCCTATCTTGTCATATTGTCCCAGAACACATCTGAAGGCTCCATCCAACATAGATAGATAGAGTAGCAAAGGTCGTCCTAGCTCTGGCGGGACCAAGACTGGTAGTGTAGACAAGTACTCCTTGATTTTGTTGAAAACTTCCTGACAATCCTCGGTCCAGCTTGTCTCGACATCTTTCCTCAGCATCTTGAAGATGGGTTCACATATGACTGTGGATTGTGCTATGAAGCGACTGATATAGTTGAGACGTCCTAGGAAGCTCATCACGTCCTTTTTTCTCCTAGGCGGCGGTAACTCCTGAATAGCCTTTACTTTAGACAGGTCCAGCTCGATCCTTTGACGACTGACAATGAATCCCAGTAACTTTCCTGCAGGAACCCCGAATGCACACTTTGCGGGGTTCAGTTTCAAGTTGTACCTTCTTAATCTATCAAAGAACTTTCTCAAGTCCTCTATGTGATCCGCGGCCCTCTTGGATTTGATAATGACGTCGTCCACATACACCTCTATTTCTTTGTGCATCATATCATGGAAGATGGTTGTCATGGCCCTCATGTAAGTAGCCCCAACATTCTTTAGACCAAATGGCATCATCTTGTAATAGTATACCTCCCACGATATAATAAAAGTTGTTTTCTATGCATCTTCTTCATCCATCCAGATCTGGTGATAACCCGTGAAGCAATCTACAAAGGATTGGAGTTCATGATTGATTCAATTGTCGATCAGGATGTGTATATTTGGCAGTGGAAAGTCGTCCTTAGGACTTGCTCTATTTAAGTCTCGATAGTCAACGCATACTCGGACTTTCCCATCTTTCTTCGAAATTGGTACAATGTTGGCTAACCAGGTTGGATATTCAACCACCTTGAGGACTTTGTCTTTGATCTACTTAGTAACCTCCTCCTCTGAGTTTCTGCTTCACCGGCGGACACATGGGATTGGTAGGCAACTTGTGAGCTACTATGGATGTGCTCAAACTGGTCATGTCATCATATGACCATGCGAAAATGTCCTCATACTCCTTTAAGAAACAAATGTACTCCTTTTTCTCTGTCGGCGATAAGTGATTGTTGATGCAAGTCTCATTGACGATCTCGGCGTCCCCCAAATTTAGTGCTTTGGTTTCGTCCAGGTTGGACTTAGGCTTATTTTTAAAGTTTTCAACCTCCCTGACAACTTCCTCAAGTATCTCATCTTCTTCATCTGAATCACTATGCTCATATTGCATTGCCTCATTACATGTCATAGTCACTGGTTCATCAGGAAAAGTAACAATAATGTTGTAGAAAGAAAAAATGTGGAAGATAATAATGAATAATAAAGAGCAATGCATTTGATGAAGACTTAAAACAACCAAACAAGTACGACTTGATGAATCGAGCATTTATTTTGAAACAAGTGAGTCTTTAAAACAAAATTACTGAAAATCTTAGATGCCTAGAATGACTATAGAAATAAAATCTGCAAAGCTGCCCAGGGACTCGGCAGGCCCGGGATGGTGTGGCGGTCCAGTTCCTGAGAACAACTCCCTTCTCCATAGTCTGAATAGTGAGGCCTTCTTCCCCCTCCCCCTTAATTATTGCACTGCAATTCATGTCTTCGTCCTCAAAGAACAGATTCCTCAACCCAGCCAATGCTTCTTCTTCTGTAGTTCCCCATATTGTGTCATCTTGGTAAAAAGTTTGACCTAGATGTGGTACTGGTTACTCAAGAGGGTAATAAGGTCTACGCCATGGAGGCGACCAATCATCATACTCCTGCCATGTATACTGGTATCTGAGCCCGAAAGTAGTACCATGATGTTTCAGTTGTATTGGTTTAGTAATACCCTGGAGATTCTTTCCAAGCCCTTTGCGGGTTCATAGCTAGACTATGGTAGTATGCTTTCTATTTTGCTACTCCACCATTTGTCCTTCTCAAAGGCATTGACACGTTCGATGTGATGATAGGTTTCCCCTTATAGCCTTCTTTTATTCCCGACAACCGGGATAGTTTGACTGGTGTAAATGGGGTTACTCCCGTCTCTGTGAATGATCACATGTAGTATAGAAGCCATAGCTCCAGCGGCATGTATCCATGGTCAACCCAACAGAAGATTGTACGAGGCTAATATGTCGAGCACCTGGAATTCAATGTTGAACCAAGTTGGCCCCATCTGCAGGCAAAGATTAATCTCCCCAATCGTGGCCCTTTGAGACCCATCGAAGGCTTTCACGTTCATGCTTCCTGCCCGTATTTCATGAAAACCTTTGCCCAATCTTTTTGAAGTATCCAACGGACAATGTTGAGGCTTTAACCCCCATCAATCAAGACCCTAGAGATGAATTTGTCTTCAAATTGCACTGTGATATGCAATGCTCGATTGTGATTCAACCCTTCAGGCGGTAGCTCATCCTCATGGAAGATTATTTTATGACTTTCCAGCACGTGCCCTACCATATTGGCCATTTCTCCGCAGGTGATATTGTTGGGTACATAAGCTTCAGTCAACACTTTCATCAAAGTATTCTTGTGCGCTTCTGAATTTTGCAACAGTGATATGATGGATATCTGGGCTGGGGTTTTGTTCAAATGATCAATGACAGAATATTCCCTTGCTTGTACTTTCCTCCAAAGGTCATCTGGCCCTATTTCAATGACAGGCTGCTTGGTAGTGGCATCCTTACTTGGTCCTCCCAAGTGTTCAGGTGTATAGATTCTTCTAGTCCTAGTCATTCCTTGTGCAGCATCGGATTCCTCCATCTTGGCCTTTCCTTTTCGCCTAGCTTCAGCAGCGTAATCCCAGGGTATTGCTTTTGAGTTAAAAGGAGGTGTGGTTGATGCTGTCACTGTGAAATATGTGGCCACTTCTACTTCAAATGGGACAGGGGTGGTCGCAGGTAGAGCTACCTCTACGTCAAACAGAACTGATGTAGTTATCTCAACTTTGATCGGTAACTAAGTCTGTACTATAATAGGAGTAAGTGTGAATGCGGGTTTAAAGTCATCGCCTTATAGAATAAGCCCGATTGACCCCTCAGTATCCCATTCTTCATCCATCTCTATCACATGTATCCCAACACTCCTATGATCTGGGAGAAGATTGTTGCGGACATTGGGTGCAGCTTCTTTCGCTTGTATAACCTTGTTGTCAATTACTGTATGGATTTTGTCTTTCAATGTTCGACACTCGTCAATGGTGTGCCCTTTCATACCAGAATAGTATGCACATGTTTTGTTTGGGTTGACCTATTGGGATGGGTTTTCTACTGCCACAGCAGGAATGGGAATGGCGTAACCAGCGACTTTCAACCTTTCATATAGCTGGTCGATGGGTTCAGCAATAGCGATGTATTGTTTGGGTGGTTTGCGGCCAAAATTAGGTCTTGGCCCTGGATAATTTTGGCGAGTTAGAGGTGACTGGAAATGAGATGGTTGGGAATTATAGGTATGATAGATGGTGGCCGATTGGGAATATCTAGGAGATGGGGGTTGATATGTAGGGGGTGGTGCTTGGTAAGCGGGTGGAGGTGTTTGATTTGTGGGTAGAGGTGATTGATATGTGGGTGGAGGTGTTTGATATGTAAGTGGAGATTTCGAGCCTTGAGCCACCATTACTGCCCCAACGTTTTTCTTCTTTAATATGCCGCCTGATTATAATGCCTTGTTTGTGGCCTGTAATGTCTCAAAGTTTGTTGCCATCCCGCTCTTGATGCCTTCTTCGATTCTTTCCCCAAGTTTGATGATATCAGAGAATTTATAGTTTTCAATAATCGTCAACCTTTCATAGTATTGCAGATCCTATGCTCTGAGGAAAACTTTTTCATATGTTCCTCGTCCAAAGATGGCCTGACTTTGGCTGCTTCTGACCTCCAATGAGTAGCATACTCGCGGAAAGTCTCAGTGGGTTTCTACTTGAGGTTCTGAATGTAGAAAACATCTGCTGCATTTTCTGTGTTGAACCTGAATCAGTCCATGAAATTTGATGCCATACTCACCCAGTTGGACCATTTCTTAGGATCTTGACAGATGTACCAGGACAAAGCATCTCCAGTAAGACTCCTCATAAAGAGTTTCATCTAGATCTTTTCATCCTTTTCGACCCCGACAAGTTTGTCACAATAGGTCATTAGATGAACCCTGGGATCACCTGTACCGTCAAACATCTCGAACTTGGGAGGTTTGTACCCCTCTGGCAGTTCTACATCTGGCTGTATGCATAGGTCTTCATAGTTCAAACCTTTAATCCCTTGGCCTCCTTCGACACCCTGAACTAGACTAGTCAACTTCTTGAGTTCTTCAACCATGTTCTTGATGAGTAGGTCCTTCTCAGCGGATTCTGTTGTATAGGAAGTTGGTTGGATAGATTGAGGTACGGTTTTCATGTATATAGGGTTGTTTTGGTGAGTGCCAAGAGCCTGGGTGCAGTGGTGGTCATTGGTTGAGTTTTGAGGATCAGGAATGGGTTGTGGTGTGTTATGGAGAGTATGATAAGTGGCGGTTGGTGGGTACTGGATTGGTTGATGGTGGTGTTGTGGCGGAGTCGGTATTGGTAAGAGATTGAGATTTTGAGGTAGGGTTGCATATTGATGCGGTGCAAGAGGGTTTTTTGGATGTTGGTTCAGTGTGTTTTGGGGAGACACTGGGTTTTTGGTGTTTTGTTGGTTAACATCAGGGACATTCAGGGTGAGGGATAGGTTTGCCAAGTTGCAGACCTGCTCAAGTTGCAGACCTGCCATCGGGGACATTCAGGGTGAGGGATAGGTTCAGTGTGTTTTGGGGAGACACTGGGTTTTTGGTGTTTTGTTGGTTAACATCGGGGACATTCAGGGTGAGGGATAGGTTTGCCAAGTTGCAGACCTGCTCAAGTTCTACCTTTAATTCTAGTATCTTTTGTTTCAACCTCAAAACTAAATCATTTGGTGGCGGAGTACTCCGACCGTCTGAAGTTTTTGCATTTTCCACATTCTCTCCTTTCGAATACCATTTAAGTCGTCCATTTTAGCTTTGCCTTTTCTCTTTGTATTACTTGGAGGAGGAGGGGGTGGTGGGCCTCTAGATCTGGTGTAATACGCTGATGATGCCAGTATGTGCAAACCAACCTTAGTGGATGGGAATAAAGAATAAAGAAAAACAAAAGGTAAACAAGTTAGTAAGGATTCTGAAATGTTTGCAGTATTTAAACACATATTGCGGGAATATAAATTCGCATCCTAATTTGGGAGCCCCGTTGTGCCCGAGGTAGGACTAGAGACAAATAAATTTGGAGAAATTCAGTGCCAATAATTGCCTCATTTCATTAATGTAAAAGTAAACGACCCAAAACGACACTAAATAAAATAATGTTGCTAGTGGAACTTGGCCTTATTACATTTAAAAGAAAAGCAAGTAAATCTAATCTACTTGGTCCCAGAAGGACCCTCTTTTGGATGTTGTTGTCGATCAACTCTTCCATCTCGCACATGTTCAGTAGTAGGAATGCTCTTGCCAGATGCCCTCATTTATTTCCTTTAGCGTTCTGGAAGTCGGTGACCCTCTTCCTTATCTTCCCTTCCAATTCCATTAAACTGTATTCCAGATATTCCATCCTCTCACTGGATTTAATAGCTCTTTCTTTCCACTCGTTAATCATTTCCATGTCGACCTTATGTTGCGCCATATTCTCAGCTTCAGACTCTTGAACTCTTTTGCGTAGCTTGTTGTACTTTACCTTTGCTTCGACAAACTCATCTATGACCCTATTTCCGGGACCAACCCTTGGCTCAAAGACTCCTAATAGATTATTATCCAACCATGAGGGGTAAAAGTATGAATGGACCGCATGATATCTATCTGGATCGATGGTATCCTTCTCCATAATAATCTTTAAAGTCCACATATGTTGTGCTTCATTCTTATATGGGTTGGTGTCACCCTGGAAATCAGCTATGAAGTGACTCATCTTAGCAACCTGTGGTATGACTTGTCTCCTGCCTGCCTGTCTCATAACTCTAAGGGGAGCATAAGGGTATATCCCTCTTAACCTGATCAACACCAAATATGGGACATCTCTAGATCTTATGATGAACTCGTCGGTGGGTAACCACTCGAACATCCACTGAACCTGGTCCTCAGTCAACTTGTTGAAAAACTGCACCCATCCTACAACATCCTTAGGTTGATCGAACATATTTAGAATGTAAGTCATCCTTTTAGGGTGATGGAAGGCCATGTGGTCATTCCACGGCCTTTGTGGAAACTCTTGGCGATATTGACCCCTTTGGAGATGTTCTAACAGCCAGACTTGTAATAGCAAATTTCAACCCTCAAAGAATCTAGACCCCTTCTGATCATAGAACAATAGTATATGTCTGCCCCTCAATCCCATCCATCAGAGTTTTAGCCACTATGGCCAGCCTAGTATGGATTTTATCCCCTTGGATTAGGAATACCAGCATGCCCAAGAAGCGCACAATGAACACGATGACCCTACGATGAACCCAGCCCAAAGAGGTGATTGAGAACTCATCATCAAAAATACGGTAAGAGCTACTGTGACTATATCTTTCATAAAGGAAATCAAAAGATATGTAGGAGTTTTTCAGGCACTCCAAATCACCATTTTTATTTAGCCCCATCATCTTAAGGAACCCTCTAGTGGTGCAATTTTTAGGTGCTAGCAGACCAAGGCTATCCCAAGGCAACTCAGCAAATCCCCTTATTTCTTTTAGAAGAGGAGTCATTTCTATGTCTCCAAAACGGAACACAGCCTTTTCCTTATCCCAAAATAGAGTGGCAGCCTCGATTAACATCTTGTTTGGTTGAAGATCCAATAGTGATGGCAAATTCACTAAGACTCGTTTCACATGATTTTGGTCACTTGAGGGAAGATCCCGGCTATCACAAGGCAACTCAGCAAATCCCCCTTTTTCTTTTAGAAGGGGAGTCATTTCTTGTCTCCAAAATGGAACACAACCTTTTCCTTATCCTAAAACAGAGTGGCAGCCTCGATTAACATCTTGTTTGGTTGAAGATCCAATCGTGATGGCAAATTCCCTAAGACTCGTTTCACATGATTTTGGTTACTTGAGGAAAAATCCATCCACCAATCTATCAAAAGTGGAGGAATACTACC
Source organism: Nicotiana tabacum (assembly GCF_000715075.1). NCBI lineage: Eukaryota > Viridiplantae > Streptophyta > Magnoliopsida > Solanales > Solanaceae > Nicotiana > Nicotiana tabacum. The sequence continues at coordinate 138,971,884 of NC_134082.1, forward strand.
GACCATACCGAATTTGGGGACTTCATGCCTCATTTTCTGCAAAACAAGAGATAGTTAGACCCTTTCCACCTCCAGGTTTGTCTATTTATACAGTAATGATTAGCATATTGGCATTTATTTCTCCAAAATTAATGCACACAATCGTGGTTACATCCGTTGGGATTGTGGAAAACCCGATGGACTTTTGGACAAGGCTTGTTTTAAAGGGTTATTATGCGGACAACATATTAACCTAGCTAGGTTTGACCATGATGCATATACAATTAATAAGAGTAAGGCTGCTATAGAGGTCTAGACTGGGACCCTCAAGCGAACAACTTGAGGGGGAAAGGCACGGAACTGTCGAACGCACCGCTGATCGACTAGTTTACCATAAATACATCTTTCCGAATTTAAAGGATAATATATAGGAAGAACGCAAACACTCATCAAGCATTGCTATAGGATTGATTACGCACGAGTGGAATATGATGCTGAGCATGATTTATGCAACAATAAATAGCATGTTGTCAAGTATTTGCACGTAAATAAAAATGATAAATGCTGTATTTAAATAATTAAAAGATAGTTACGGAAAAAGAAAATAAAGAGACAAGTCAGTTTTAGGAAAATGAAGAAATCATAAATAAGTAGTTAAATCCAAATAAAGGGGAAAGGGTACACGGGATACAACATGCTTAGACTAATTCACAAAAAATAAATCTGTTATGGTAAGAGCCTAAATATATCCCCAGCAAAGTCGTCATGCTGTTGCGACCCCTTTTTCCTCGCAGAGTCTGGGTTTCGATATTCATGGGGGAACAAATCATTTCCTTTTGAGAATTGGGTATTTGAAGAGTCTCCACCTAACAGTTTATTGTGCGTTAGGGCACCTAGAGCGATTAACTCATGTAACTAGTGTGCATCACCAGAGATTAAGGTAAGGGCTCGATATAACCTTGAGGGGAAGATATTAGGCACCCTTAGCGGTCCACAACGGTGGGTCCTGACCGAACTTAAACTATGTAAATTAGTCAATTAACAAGTAATCAAGCATTTGCAAATAAAGTAGTTTTTCCAATCTAAATGCATATATGATCGAGGAAGTTCAGATAATGAAGGTAAAAGAGGTTTGGACAACTTACACATGTATATGTAAAGAAAGGGGAATTTTAGATAATTTAAACACATATAGGAATTGGGAAAGGGAAGTCCTAAGTTGATTAGCCTACAGGATCAATCTGTGCAATGCCCGATAATCCTCCTCAACTAGAGGGGCTACACGTGACATTAGCGCGCAGGTCATCATATCCTTTTACTACCCATTACCCCACCCTTAATGGTTATATAAGGGAGTTTGATTAACGACCCCTAAGCGTGCTGTTACCCGTCCCTTCCTTATGGTACTGGAGGAACTTAGGACCTCTAAATCTGGGAAGTTCTAGACAAACCTAAGGTATTTAAAAGGTAAAAAATATAGGCGACAAACAAATAACATGTAGGACAAGCAAATAGGGAAAAACAGTTAAAAAGCTCATATTTACCTCCGCATGTATATAGGAAAATAAACAGCACGCCTAAAACACAAATTCAGATAATTCCTAGAAAGAATCCTAGGACAATGTATCTAGGTGAACATTACACGGATCTTGCAACGATATTTCATAACTCAATGGCAGGGTCTAAATCCGTTTACTTACTGGTTTTAAATCTGTGAGAATTAAACAGTTTATACACAATCGAAACGCAGTTTCTAGTTTTATATAAGACATTCATCACCTAAGGCTTGCCTAGGCATGGGGACTATACAAGAACTGTTTGAATAGTTGAGATCTTTTAACCTATGAGCATGCCGATCTAGGTGATACATATTATAACAAATGTTTTACATCAACTTGTATTTAGAGACATGACGTCTACGTGTGGGATTGTTTAAACCTTTAGTAGACAGTGATTGGAATAAACATGATTCAAACAGATGCAAATAGAGTTCCTAGAAAGATGGTATCTAATGCATATAAGAGATGACTATTTTGTTAAGGCAGGATCATTAACCTAATAGTAGGAACTCTAAGTGAAAATACTTATGCAAGATCAAAGCAGGAATAACGATATATGGCATGTAGTATGCTGAAGCCATAAACGTGAAGGTCCTAAAATCAGGTTATCTAATGCACAAGATCATCATGGTTTAAATGCAAATGAACACATCCATCATAGAACATGGATTCTAATACAGATTTGCAGAACATAAAGTTTATAGCATGTTTTCTACCCAGTTTTACCCACAGTACCATACAACTACTCTCCCGTTTCACTAGTTAACCCCAATATCTGTTTACAAATAATTACTACATACCAAGATTGAATAAATTACATAAATACGATATAGATTCAACTATAAGGAGCCTAATATAGGCCCAAAGCAAACCTGGGGTACCAGGCCTTTAGTAGTCTCAAATGCCAAGGGTTTCATAGCCCATTTCATGTCTAGGTGTGTGAGAGTTCCCTAAGGACCTCAAGGATCTCGGGCAGTGCTCACACCCAAACTTTTCACAATAAGGGGTTGAGTAAGTGCAGTGTGGAGTAGCCAGCCCCAGTGTGCCAGAGTTCCAAAAGATCTCAAGAGGATCCCAAGGCAGTACATACACTGGAGGGACAGAACCCAGGGACTTAAGAGTAGAGTGAGAGTGCTTGACATAGTTTTGAAAAATTTTTGACAAGAAAATAGTACTAAAATGATTCTATAAGTAAAGAGGTTTTCTGAAGAATAAGAACTAATTTAGTAGTAAAGTAGTTTGAAAACAATGTGAACACTTTTGAAAAAAAAAATCAGCAATCAGTCTAATTGGTTATAGAACAAACAGGTTTAGCATCACTCAACAACAAATTTCACCTAGGGGTTGTGAGAATTGGGGACACATAGAGCATATAACAACAGGATGCACAGAGATTTTCAAAGGTCTTATAGGATTAATAAGTTAGTTATCAAATAGGTGGTAGAGACGTAGAGCAAGGATCACAGAACAGCCATGTTGAAAACATATTAACACTGGACAAGCTAAGCACACAACCAGAGTTACTTTGGGATACTAGAAAATTTAGCAAAGTAAATTAAGCAAGAACTTAAGTAAACAGATTAGGCAAACATCATAAGTACTCCTAGTTTAAACATGCTGACATACTTAACAAGTAGATTGGAACATGCTGGATAAAGCTGTAAGCAGAATTGGACATACCAATCACAGGTTTAACAGAACCAAATTCAGGCATGCTAGTTGAAACAGTAATTAGGCAATGTGATTTTGACATGCTGGTTACATGTTGAGCAACATGATATTCCCTTCGTTCCAATTTATGTAAATCTGTTTGACTGGACACGGAGTTTAAGAAAAAATAAAGACATTTTGAGTTCGTGGTCCTAAACAAGTCAAAAAGGGGACCTGAGTATTTGTGTGGTTATAAAAGCTTCTCATTAAGGGCAGAATTAGAAGTTTAAGCTAAATTGTTTCCAAATTTAGAAAGGGGTCATTCTTTTTGGAATAGAAAAAAAGGAAATAGATTCACATAAATTGGAACAGAAGGAGTAGTAAACAAGAATCAAGATTGGAACTCATAATCAATAAACTAAAACAACAATGAAACATATAGAGTTTTTAAACTTCGAAATTGAATTAGGACATACCAGTTAGGAGAGGAAAACACAGAGTATAGAGCAGATGTTGTGCAATAGCTAACCTTGGCTTACAGCCGGCTAGATTAGTGAAGATGGCAAGTAACAGAGAAGAACAGAGAGATTTTAGGTGAAAATGTGTTTTTTAACCAATGTTCGTATGTTAGAAGTGAGAATAGAGGAGAGTATATATAGGAGTTAAGAGCAAAAAGAATAAGGTAAAGGAGATCAATCATTCAACAATTAAGGAAGCCACAGAATCAATTATATACAAATTAGTGTAGTTTTTCCTTAATTAAGGGTAATTACCCTACGGTAAAAGGCAGAATACATTTAAGGAAAGAAAATCAAGTGAGCAATTAGGGGTAAATATCACAGTTAATCGAATAAGGTAAGAAAACTAAATAAGGTCTCAAATAAAGGAAATAATCAAGAATCAGCATATAGTTTTTTAACAGAGCCAATCAGTGAATCAAAAATTCAAAACAATACTGATCCAAAGGAGAAAATATAAGTTTTCCACAAATAGACAAATAGGCTAAAACACAATTTCATAAACACACAAAAATCAGTCGAGAAGTCGAAACAGAAACCCGATAGAGATGAACTAGGGTGAAAAATTACAAGACATTAAACAAAACCATGTAGCAAGTAACACGTGCAGGCTCAGAGTCAAAGCAAACTATAAGAAACTTAGGGCTTTAGCGTAAATCAACAAGGATCTAGGCAATCTCAACATGAATCAATCAGTAACACTTAAGAACAACGATTAAACACTCGAAAATCAGAAAAACTTTGAGAAGTTGAGTTCAGTAAATCCCAGTTTTAGGAAAAACGGAGAATCAATTGAAAAAACCATAAGACTTTCGTGAAGACATGTAAAAATAGGTTCTATTCATCTTAGATATGGACAGATCTGAGAAGGTCAAAGGCTAAAAATTAGGGTTTTCAGAAAGGCAACAGAGACGAGCATAGGCTTAGGAATCCATGGAAAAAATGAGAAAGATCTTACTCAAGGTCGAGCCAAATGGCTTGAAATAGGCAAGAAAACCCCAAGGTGTAAACAGACCGCCTAGGTCCCTTGAGAATCTCCTCAAGGATCCAAGAAATGGAGAAACCATAGCAAGTAGGAGGCCAATATAGGCCTGAGACTTCTTTAGTAATTCTTGAATCCCCTATCGTGTTGTTATCACCTGAAGACTAGGGTTTAGGTAGAGAAAATTTGAGAGAGAAGGGAACAGGTGACGGCGGGGTATGGTTGGAAAATGATTAGGGTTAGAGGGGGTCTTTTGGTTTAATTATGGTAGGGGAGTCCTGGACCGTTGATCAAGAATGATCAATGGCCAGGATTGGCCAAGGGGTTTGGGTCGGGCAGGTTGGTAATTGGGCCTAAGGCTTGGGCTAATTTTATAAGGGGTATTGGGCTAGTAGATTTTAGGCTAAAATTAAAATATAAGAGGGTATTTGTTAAATACCTCCAAACAATTGATTAAAAAATAATTATTAATTATGAAAATGAATTTCATGCATAGAAATATTTTAGAAATAGTTATTTAGTATTTAAAAATACAAAAGACTAATTTCTGGTAAAATAATACAAAAATGTACGCATGGGCTATAATTGCAAAGTTATTGCAATTATGGCCAAAAGATGCCAATTTGGCTATTTATGAAATAGTTTGGTTTCAATAGGACAATAATAGTAAGATTAAATCAAGACACGTTCTAAATTCAATTGTGATGCAATTTTACAATTATTTATTAAAGGTAAAATACTAAGCAAATTAATTTAACAAATGTAGAAATTGTGGAAAAATATCAACTGATGCTAATGCATGACTTTGAAGATATATATGCATTTAAAAACTATTACAGGGAAAAATTGGGTATCAAAGTCATGAATAGGTGCGTTTTGTGTGCTAGACATGTTTCAGCCTGAGAATAAAAAAATCTTGGCAAGAAAAAGTGTAAAAACAACGTGTGCTATGAGAATCAGTAAAGAAATAATCACTATTATCTTTAGCCCCACGGTGGGCGCCAAACTGTTTACCTTGAAAATACGAGTAACAATTAAACTTGATTTATGGTTTTAAAGATACATGATTTAGTTCAATACCAATTAATAATTAAGAAATATGAAGTGAAAATAAAAGAGACAAGTGAATCAAACCAATGTTACTCAGTTGCGGTGACCTCGAGCCCAGTGACCTCGAGCCCAGTGACCTCGAGGTGGGCTTAGAACAATAAGAACAATTAAGTAAGAAAAGTAAAGCAAGAACAATTCTAAAAAGTAGGCAAAAAGTAGAGAATATATTCTTTTCTCAATGATTAGATGATCTCACAAATGATTGGGGTCCCTTTTATATAATAGGAGAACCCTAAATAAGGAATATTTCTATTTACAGTAAGAAATATTCTTGGTACAACTGTCTAACCGCCTAGTATGGAATCATACAATCCTATTCCGGGATTTGCGCCATGATCTTGGGGACGTGGCAGGAATCTAGCTCATTCTGTTATAAATCCATAACGGTACTATTTCGGGTACGTCGAGCACACTTAACTCCGGTGTTTCTCGTACTCCTGTCTTCGGGCATTGTATTTTGTCTTCGAGCTCGAGTCTGGTCCGCCGGTCTTCGAACTCGACCTCGTCCGGACTTGGGCCTAGGACGGACTCCCGTAAATCGGAGGCAAACGATTAAGAGACAACACTGAGAAATAAATTGTATTAGACCGATAAAATTACAGTGTGTGATTGTATTTTGTTTATCGATCTAGATGCATAAGAAACGCCATGGCAAGCCTCTTGATGAGTATTCATGTCCAGTTGTCCACACAAAAGAAGAAGACAAAAAGGAGCTGAACACTTGTTCCCTCAGAGTTTAGTCTTAAAGTTTATGTAAACAGAAAATAAGTAATCCAACATGAAGTCAGTAAGTCGGTGTAGTCAATTACCCGCAAAAAAGAAAAGGTAAAAAGCTAGGGAAAGAATAAAGAACAAGAAACCCAACATTCACTCTGTAGTTTTTCGTTACACAACAATTTACAAGCTATGTGTCAGATCGAATTTTCGACCTTGAAGGTACAAACCCAAAATAAATAAATAAATTGTTTAAAAACGAAAAAGGTAAAGCCTAATTGATATACTCCAGTATTTAAATAGAAAAAAATTTCACATAACTGGCACAGGAAAGACAACCTCCGAGGAACCATCTATCAACATAAAACTACCGGCGGAGGAATCACCATCACCGCCGTCATCAGTGGTGGCGGACTTCTTAATGAACTCTATACAGTCGGCGACAGCTTCACTGTGATGAGGTTCATGGCCGGAATAATAACACCTATGTGAAATAGGCGATGAAGATCGCTGCGGATCCTGTTGGTTGGCTTTGGACATAGCAGATAGCATGATCAACCGGAAAACAGCTTGCCGGAAACGATCGAGCACCGACATCGGCGTTAGCCGGTTACTTTTTCTGGTGCAGTTGCTGCCTCTCAGTTTTGGCATGCAAAAAGGATTCTTCATTCTTCTTCTTCTTCCTTTTGATTTCTCCATTGATGAATATTGGATGATCAGCTCTGTTGGTCAAGGCTTTTTGGATGATTGGTCTAAGGTTTTCTTTGTGTAATTGTGTGGGAATCTAGTAGCAAAGTTCCAACCACATGGTGTTTAATATATACGTACCAAGAATGTGCTAATGTTAAAGTTCGAGCAAAACGAATCTTTTATTGTTGTTTAGGCAACTTTTGAAGTTTATCTAATGGGCAAGCTAAGTGCCGAATCATTTTGAAGGAAATGATAATAGATTATACTATTAGTTTAAAAAGATAGAGTGAATATGAAATTTGTGGTTAACATGATTGTTCCGTTTTTGCTTTTTCAAGACATGATTGTTCAATTAAATAGCAACCAATTTGCATTTTGCTTAACGACAAAGTTGCATCATCATTAATTAGCAGCCATCAAGTGCAATAACTGCACAAACTTTTATTAACGCAAAGGCAAATAATCTCAAAGATTTTTCTTCAATATCACGATGGCACAAAATTAGAACAAGATTACGCAAGAAAGATGGTTAGAACTTTTTTAACTCATACTAATAATTAAGAAATCGTTACGAGGCATGCTAGGCCGACAAATAATTTTTGAAGAAATTAAAAGGTGAAAGACAAATTATTACTTAATTTTACATACTCTAATATATAAGACATGATAAACTTCACAAAAATATAAATGGTATGCATATATTGTGTCACATAAATTAGAGTTATTTTATTTCTTTGGTAAAAAAGTAGAATTATAATTTTGTAATCACTTTCTATCACTAATTAGAATACTGCAACTGATAGATCAACTGGTTGTTATCAAAACTCAAAAGCATGAGAGTATATATATAAATTAAAACACATTCAAGATTACCCATGTATTTCGGTCGTTGACTCATGTTTAGTGTAGAACACTTCAGTTAACTTCTAAGAAAATTCTTACATAAAAACGTAAAAGAATCAATTTTATTAGCTTGTTTGTGAAAAAAAACACTGGTAATGAAAAATATATGAAAGGGCCATTATTAAGGCCGAACATCTTGCTGGAAATACTGCGAATCACATTGAAGTCAACACTCAAAGCCAGAGACTCCTCCAGAAATCTAGCAACTTAAATTTTAATTATGTATTATTTCTTAGCGAAATGACAACTAATTAAACTAATGCATGGTCTCACTCATTGTCTAAGTTAGGGAAATGCTCGTATTGAGTAAATTAAAAATATTCACAAAATATTATTTTAACTGTTTTCCAATAATCGTTTCGTGGTTTTAAAATATTGAGACAAAAATGGGATCGAGCTAATAAAATCCTTGTCTTGTGTGGAGAGTTTCACATGCATACATGTGAGCCTAGTTTGATTGGAGAGAATACTAGTAGTACCACCAATAGCAGTTTTTCTTATAAATGAGAATAAATATTTATTCCTTTACCATTACGTCCATATTCAATTCAATATAACCGACTTACCGGCCATTATACGTTCGATGTTATTCAACCATTCTCTAACGTATACCAAGATGGTGACCAGAAAAAACAAAATTTTCAGGAATAGATTATAACTTTGAAATGAGTGGCTCTTGAACAATGAGAATTTGAAAATTACAAAAGATTTGTACACCAATAAACGAAAATCTCTATTCGTTTCTGAATTAGATTCTTTGTCGGGCTTTCCAATAATTAATTGTAGTACATGTTCTCGCAGAAAGGAGTGCTTATTTTAAGGAGTGATTGTTTTGTGATTAGTCCCGAGAGGCTCTGAGTATAAAACTAATAGGATAATCTAGAAGTTGCAGCTTTATCTTTTGTGTTACAGTTTGAAACATTCATGAACATGGCAAATTGTCGCTCTGGATCAAGTGTATGCGTTTCGTGAGATCAAATTAACAAAGATATGGTAATAAAATCTTCCTGCATCATATATCAATTGCACGATCAGATCATGCACGTTTAGGGTTCCCAGTTATATGTGTTAGGACCGAAAATATCGAGTGTCATGCGGAAGCTAGTAAAGCAAACCTTGAACGACGATAAATCATACAACAATAAAAATATACCAAAAGAGACACAAACATTTAACGTGGTTTGGTCAACTAACCTACGTCCACAGCGGAGATGAGCAATCAACTATAAAAAGAGACTACGAAATATCGAGAAAACAACCTCACGAAGAGGCAAACACAAGTGACACTATAACACTTGTCCCGTAAAGTTCTCCCCCTAAACATGACTCTCAAACCCCATATGACTACATTGTGGATGCTACTGAATGAGAAGTAAAGATCCTCAATTTAAGTCCAAACCTTTTCTTACAAGAAAAATGACTAGCCAAGTATAGAAGAATTATAATTTCCTTCTACGAAAAGGAAAACCCAATTAAGGTAATTATATTGCCCTTTCCTTCAACAAATAGGAAAACCAAATATGGTAAGAAAATTATGGCAAACACCTAACAATTCTCCCCTTTGGCCGGAATTTTCTAACAAAATAAACTTGATCCACCTTCTTCACATAGCCTTCAACAGGCCGCATCTCCAAATCTCCACCACAAAGTTTGTCTCAGCGTGCGTAGCACACCGGTCAAATTTCTCAGACAAAAATCACGATTATCGTCAAATATGTTACAGCAAGAACTAAACCCGCCAAGATGAACCTGTCTTGAACCTTGCTCTGATACCACTGTTATGACGAGGAAGAGGCAAACCCGAAAATAAAGAAGATAAAGAACACCAAATTTTAACGTGGAAAACCCTTCAAATCGAAGGTAAAAACCACGGGATCACAAAGATCCAAAAAGCTCCACTATAACAATAAGAAGGTTACAAAAGTTCTCCAAATTGGATACACAACAAGTGCCAAATACGGAGCAACAACTGTAACAAGAGCAACAACTAATCAATTGAAGAAAGAGTATAATCCACAAAACGAAGCAGCTGTTTGAGGCTCGAAATCAGATTCTACGAGCCACCAAATCCGATCTCCACCGTTCAAATCCAAGACCAAGATGTTAAACACTCAGTCAAATTTTCAGCCCGATCTAATGGTTAACGAATCGAAAATGTGATTTGAATGTTGGCTGGTCGGAATAAAAATCTGCAGCAAAACAAATATTTTTCTTCTCTCTTCTCTCTTGACGAAAGCTCTCTCAAAAACCACTCTTACATGCTTAAGTTTTTCAAAGACTTGTATCAATGAGCATAGAATAATTCTCCAAGGTTGTCCTATTTATAGATCATGAGTGGTGCTTTCTCTTAAAGTCAAAACTCACTCAAAATAAGAATAAACCGAATCCAATTCCAAATAGGAATGGAAACCAAAAGAGGATAGGATTAGGCCATTGGGCCTTTGGCTGGACAACATGGGCATGAGCCCAACAAACTCTCCCTCCAGCCAAGGGGCCAAATGTGTCTTTAAGTAGAGGAACAATTGACAGGCTTCATGCCTGCCAATTTTCTACAAAATTCATGTTTATCTGCAACCACCGCCTTTGTCAGCATATCCGAACGATTTTTATCAGTGTGTATCTTCTCAACCTCAAATAATTTCTCTTCCACGACCATTCTTATCCAATGGTACTTTCTTTTATATGTTTGGTCTTAGAATGAAAAGTAGAGTGCTTGGTGAGACAGATAGCACTCTGATTATCACAAAATAAGATATACCTTGGCTTCTCAAAGCCAAGATCATTAATAAACTTCTTCATCCATAATAGTTCTTTGGCACTTTCTGTGACATCAATATATTTAGCTTCTGTAGTGGATAGAGCTATGCACTTCTGTAGTCTAGATTGCCAAGAAACAGCTCCCCCTGCAAAAGTGATCAAATAACCGGAAGTGGATCTTGAATTATCAAGATTGCCTCCTAAATCAGAGTCTATGTAACAAACAAGTTCAGGCTTGCCATTGCCAAAGCACAGCTTCAAATCTGCAGTACATTTCAAATACCTTAATATCCATTTTACTGCATCCCAATGTTCTTTTCCAGGATTAGAAAGGAATCTACTAACAGTACCAACGACATGTGAAATATCTGGTCTAGTGCAAACCATAACATACATCAAGCTACCAACGACAGAAGAGTAAGGAATACGAGACATCTCCCTTTTCTCTTCATCAGTAGATGGACTCTGACTAATACTCAATTTGAAGTGTTTAGCAAGATGAATACTAACCACTTTTGCATCTGTCATATTGAACCTCTTGAGTACCTTCTCAATGTATTTCTTTTGGGACAAAAATAACTCCTTTCTGTCTCTGTGTCGGTAGATTTGAATGCCCAAGATTTTCTTTGCTGGCCCCAAGTCCTTCATCGCAAACGATTTGCTCAACTACTTCTTAAGGACTGCAATTCTGGATTTATTCTTTCCAACAATAAGCATGTCATCCACATAAAGCAATAAAATAATAAAATCATCATTAGAGAACTTCTGGAAGAATACACAGTGGTTTGAAGAAGTTTTCTTGTACCCTTGTTTTTCTATGACAGATTCAAACTTCAAATACCATTGCCTTGGAGCTTGTTTCAATCCATACAGGTTTTTTTTCAATTTGCAGACATAATTTTCTTTTCCCTTAGTTACAAAACCCTCAGGTTTCTCCATATAAATCTTCTCATCTAAATCACCATGAAGAAAAGCAGTCTTGACATCTATCTACTCAACCTCTAAATCTAGACTTGCAACTAAGCCTAGAACCACACGAATAGAAGACATCTTCACAACAAGGGAGAAAATTTCATCAAAGTCAACTCCCTTCTTTTGACCAAAACCTTTAACAACTAACCTCGCCTTGTATCTAGGCGTAGAGGTATGGTTATCTTGCTTTATTCTGAATATTCATTTGTTAGATAAAGCTCTCTTACCTTTCAGCAATTTCACTAACTCATATGTGCCATTCTCATGGAGTGACTTCATCTCATCTTCCATCGTTTCGATCCACTAATCTTTGTGAGTATCTTGCATGGCTTTATCATAATTGTTAGGTTCTCCCATGTCAGTAAAAAGTACATATTCATCAGGAGGATAGCGCATGGATTTTTGTTTCTCCCTTGTAGATCTTCTAAGAGAGGTTTCAGGAGCATTCAAAGTAGTTACCTGTGTAGGAATTGGTTGCTAATCAACCACAACTTCATCAACTGGAGCATCCATAACATCTACACCATGGTGATCATTTTGATCTTGATCACGATCTCCATCATTGTCTTGGGTTCCTTCATGTGCAATAGGTGCCTTAGCAATTGAAACTGGATCAATATCAACTAAGCTCTCATCATTCTGAGAATCTATCTTCTCAACTTTGTCAATATCTTCAATAGTTTGATTTTCAAAGAATATTGCATCACGACTTCTAATAAGTTTATTGTCAACTGGATCATAAAAACGATGCCCAACCCATCTTGACCATAACCGATAAAGATGCACTTCTTAGTTTTGACATCCAGTTTCGATCTCTCATCTTTAGGAACATGCACACAAGCTTTACACCCAAAAATTCTCAAGTGATCATAAGAAACATCTTTGGCAAACCAAACTCTGTCTGGGACATCACCATCTAAAGCAACTACAGGAGACAAATTGATAACATAGGCAACAGTATTAAGTGCTTCCACCCAAAATGTATTTTGAAGTTTAGCCTCTGAAAGTAAGCATCTAACTCTCTCTACTAGAGTTCTATTCATCCTCTCTGCCAAACCATTCAATTGAGGTATCTTAGGCGGAGTTTTCTGATGACGAATTCTTTTTTCCTTGCAATAGTTATCAAAGGGACCACAATATTCACCACCATTGTCAGTGCGAATACATTTTAATTTCTTCCCCGTTTGTCTCTCAGCTAAGGCCTGAAATTCCTTAAACACGCTAAGTGCTTGATCATTAAATTTCAAAGGATACACCTAAAGCTTACGAGAATGATCATCAATGAAGGTCACAAAGTAAAGTGCACCACCTTTTGACTTTACTTTAAAAGGACCACACAAATCAGAGTGTACTAGCTCCAATAAATCGGGCTTTCTTGAGGGAGGATGGCTATGAAAGGAAACCCTTTTCTGTTTGCCAGCTAAACAGTGTATGCACATTTTCAGCTTTGCTTGTTTCACTCTAGAAAGCAAACTTTTCTTGGCCAAACACGTAATCCCCCTCTCACTCATATGACTCAATCTTCGATGCCACAATTCTGACAAAGTATCACTTTCCACCAGATTTATTGAGTCATTAAGAATAGAGCCATGTGTCACATATAAATAACTAGACTTGACTCCTCGAGCCACTACTAACGAGCCCTTGGTGGGCTTCCATTTGCCATTAAAGAGGGCATTGTGGTAACCTTCGTCGTCTAATCTTCCTGCGGAGATCAAATTGAAAGGAAAGTCTGGAGCATGCTTGACATCTTGAAGAACTAACGTTGAACCATTATTAGTTTTCAAACAAACTGTGCCAACACCAAACACCTTAACTTCACTGGCATTGCCCATTTTTAACACTCCAGAATCAACAAGAGTATAAGATGAGAAAAAGTCTTTTTTTGGTGTGACATGTGAGGTAGCTCCAGAATCTACTATCCAGCTTGTCTCATGGGATACCAAATTGATGACATTTTCATTATAAGCAAAAAGAAAGTCATCTCGAATAATAGCAACAACATTGTTCTCGTTATTTTTAGCTTTCTTTCCTTCTCTAGTGTCTTGATTCAACTTGCGGCAAAACCTTTTGATGGTCCTTTCTTGCCACAGTGGTTGCATGTAATATTATAGTATTTGGAATTTGACTTACTTCTACTTTTACCTCTATTCCTTGAGCCTCTTGTTCTATCTCTCCCCCGGTCTTCAGTAACCAAGATATCTGCTTGTGAGGACGAACGCTGAGATTTTCTCTTTACTTCCTCGTTCAACATACCACTCTTGGCATATTCCATGGTCACCTTACCTCCAGGAACTGAATTTGTCAAAGAAACACGAAGAGTTTCCCAAAAGCCTGGCAGAATATTAAGAAGCCAAAATCCTTGTATCTTATCATCAAAATTAACTCCCATTCCAGATAGTTGATCAAGGACGCCCTGAAAATCATTTATGTGATCAAGGATAGGGCTGATTTTCTTGTATTTAAAGGTCATCAATTGCTTTAGCAGAAACAATTTGTTGTTCCCGGTTTTTAAAGCATAAAGAGTCTCTAGCTTTTCCCACAATGATCTCGCATGTATCTCATTCACAATATGGTTGCGAACATTATCTTCAACCCATTGTCGTATATATCCACATACTTGTTGGTGCTCGAAATCCCAATCTTCATAGGATATACTCTCGGGTTTATGAGCTGAAAAAACGGGTAGATGCATCTTCTTCACGAACAACAAGTCTTTCATCTTGCTTCTCCAAATATTATAATTTCTCCTATTTAAACATACCATTTTGCTCATATTCGCCTCCATTCCGTAACAACCCGGATAAATAACCAAGGATCTGATACCACTTGTTAGGACCGAAAATACCGGGTGTCATGCGGAAGCTAGTAAAGCAACCTTGAACGACGATAAATCATACAACAATAGAAATATACCAAGAGAGACACAAATATTTAACGTGGTTCGGTCAACTAACCTACGTCCACAACAGAGATGAGCTATCCATTATATAAAAAGAGAGTACAAAATATCGAGAAAACAACCTCACGAAGAGGCAAACACAAGTGACACTCTAACACTTGTCCCATAAAGTTCTCCCCCTAAACATGACTCTCAAACCCCATATGGCTACATTATGGATGCTACTGAATGAGAAGGAAGGATCCTCAATTTATAGAAGTCCAAACCTTTTCCTACAAGAAAAAGGACTAGCCAAGTATAGAAGAATTATGATTTCCTTCTACAAAAAGGAAAATCCAATTAAGGTAATTATATTGCCATTTCCTTTAACAAATAGGAAAACCAAATATGGTAAGAAAATTATGGCAAACACCTAACAATATGCACGCTACTGTCTTTGAGGCAAAAGAGGTAACAAATCAAACACGGATACGATCGATGTATGTTCGGTCTTTTCATCTCAAAAAATCAACCATAAGTCAAATGCAAGTTTAAAATATAAGTCGGGTGGGTGAAATATATAGTATTACATCAACTACCATTCCCTATCAAGTTATAAGCAGTTATTTAATTAACATAATTAGACAAAGACTATGGACAAATAATGGGCATATCCAAACAATTAATGTATCCGCCACTGGTACAAGCATTAGTTATATATCACATTTTAACCACTAATATAGAAGAGCCATCTCATTGTCTATACGCCTAAGGTCGTCGGAAGAACATTCATAAACCATGTGATTCTCCAATTCTATTTATGTGTCTAGGTGAAAATGAAAAACAACGAAACAGAAAAAGAAAAGGGCAGAAAAGAACTACTCCTTCCGGTCCATAATAGGTAATTTTTTGGCCTTTTTTTAGTCCAAAATATTTGATTTTTCTAGATTTCAAGAATGAATTAATTATTTTTTCTTACATTGCCCCTGGAGGAAATAGTATTGGAGTATGTGTTAGGAGTGTTTATGTGAAGAGATAGTAAGAGTTAATATGGTCAATTTTATTGCTAATTAATATTAAAAGGTAAATTTCTTAATCTTTGTGAAAACAACCAAAAAATCACTTATTGTGGACCGGATGAAGTAGTAGCGAAGGGGTTATTCCAATGTATCCTGTTAGGAAAATACTTGGTGGTACTTTTTGTTAGATCAGTAGGTAGTATTTATGCTTTGAAGCATGTAAAACCATTTAAATTCTTAAAGGTATTAATTCTCTTTACTATAAATGATTATTCTTAGAAATTATGATGAATCTTACTGGATACAACAAAACTTCCAATAACTTGCAGGCACTAGTTCCTAAAATATTTCCTTTAAAAGTTCAAAAAAGAACAAAGAATTTCCTGAAAAATCTGAAAGAAGTTGAGAGAAATATGATTTCAGAAACAGTGGAAACTGCATATTTGTGATGTCAAGGATGACTGGATAAAGTGTAGTTTGTTGATCATATATTAGGCTTGCCCGTTTAAGAGCACTGCAGGGACTTTCTCGCGTTGACAGTACCCCACCACCACCCCCACCCCTACCCCCTAAGATATGTGAGCTAATTAACAAAGAAAGTTAAGAAAGGTAGTTTAGACAATTCTTAAATGTTAAATATACCGGTATTAGGGACTAGTATATAACTAACCATTTGTACCTAATAAGTTCAGCTAAGTTAATGAAATGAATTTTTTCTCTTCTTCTTCCTCACATTTCTCTCTACTGCTTCGTTTATCTTGTTCTCGTATTAAAGGTATGTCCTCATTGTAAATCTCAGATTATTACATGGTATCAGAGCAATCGAGTTAGATATTCTAGCTATTTTCTATTCGCGATTATATTCCGCACATTTTCAAGTTCAAAATCATTCTGATCTTTGAATCACACATTGATTCATTTCTTCTTGAACATTTTTTTGGAAATTTGTTGATTCTAAAAGTTTATACAAAATGGGTTCAATTAGAAAACAAATTAAAGATACTGTACTTCAAACTGGAACCAGATCCCATGTTGGCAATGGAATTCCAGCTGCAGGAGAAGGATCTGGAAATGTGACTACAAGCATTGACTCCAATCATCCCCTATTTCTTTTACCAGCTGATGTAAGAGGTATTCAAATCATTTCTTTTTAACTTAATGGCGTTGAGAATTATTCTATTGTGTTCCGATCCATGTATGTGGCTTTATTGGGGAGAAATAAATTAGGGATGATATATTGTACATGCAAGAAAGAAAACTGCCTGAAATAGATGTGGAATCGCTGGGAAAGGTTAATACGATTGTGTTATTTTGGATTATGAATTCAGTAGCCTTTAGGCCTTTTTGGAGGTATAATGTATGCCCCTAGTGCTCAGGCTATATGAGAGGATTTGTCAGAAAGATTCAACAAAGTAGATTGCTCAAGAACCTTCAATCTTCACAAAGAAATTGCTACTCTTACTCAAGGGACAACCTTTGTTAATGTATATTTTTCAAGACTCAAAGATTAATGGAAAGAGTTTGAATCATTGGTACCAGCTCCAGGCCGCGATTGTGAAAAATTCAAAGAATTTGTAGTTTATCTGCAGAAATTGAAGTTGTATCAATTCTCATAGGATTGAATGATTCATATGCACGAGTCAGGAGTTAGATCCTCGTGAGAAGTCCATTACCTAATGTCAATCAAGCATATGCTATGATTATAAGTGATGAAGGACAAAAGTCTGTTGCTGCAACTTCTGGCTTACTAGGTTCTAATCCTGCTTAAATTCAGAAAATTATAAGGCAGTGAAAATCAGAGATTTAAAAGAAACCACAATATTCAATGTGAATTCTGCAGACTAAAGGGATATAACAAAGAAAATTGATATAAATTGTAGGCTATCATACTAATTACAAACATAAAAGGGGAGGGGGAGCAAGAAACAATACAACATATAATATGGTTGGTGAAAACTATCAACAGAATCACACTCAAAATGCCTACAGTATAGGCAGTGATAACTATACATATAGTGAAACACAACTAATATCGCCAAATCAGTACCTTGCTCCAACTACTGCAACTTCTTCCAATATGGATAACAGGTATGAATTGAGTCAACTACCACAGATGGGGATGCTCACCAGAGAACTATATGATTATATTCTTCAGTTATTCAACAAGAACACTACTCAACAAACAAACTCTACCTCAACATCTGCAGTTAATGCAACAGGTACATCACATGCTTTAATAGCTTATCAGCAACAGGAAAATAGAGATTCATGTAATGGTTTAGTGTCTTCTGAAAATCCAAAGGAGTGAATAATAAACACATGTGCTAAAAATATGTGGTAGCAGACATGGATCTACTAAATAGTTCAATATAAACAACCTCAGAATCCAAAGAAAGTATTCCTACCAAATGGAAATGTGTCATATGTTACACATACACGAGCTAGCAATCTGCCAAACAATAGCATCATTACTAATGTGCTTTATGTGCCTCTGTTTAAGTTCAATTTGCTCTCAGTATCTAAATAACTAAGGAACTTAGATGCTCAGCCACCTTCTTTCCTAATTTATGTATATTCTAGGAGCTCTTCAATCGGAGGGTGAAGGAGATTGATAAAAAGTTGTGTGGACTTTACATTCTACAAAATCAAAAGCTTGCTTAACAGAATATTTCACTATCAGTTAGAGGAGAACATGAAAACACTTAAGCAAGACAACATATAGATATTGAATTGTGGCACACGAGGTTTGGACATGTGCCTACTACAATACTTAAGAAATTAATACATGTGAATATAGAAACTATAGCTTCTAAAGTGAATAAATGCACTGTGTGTCCATGTACAAAGCAGAAAAGGTTACCTTTCCATGTTTTATCTAATACTATGGATCTATGGGGACCTTATAAAATAGCTATTATTGATGGAAACAGATATTTTTGACAGTTATTGATGATTTTTCAAGAATGACTTGGTTGTTTCTTCTCAAACAAAAGATTGATGTATGTATTATATTACAATAGTGCATTACCTTTGTTAAAACACAATTTGATAAGACTGTGAGAGTCATTAGGACTGATAATGAGACTAATTCATTCTATAGCAATTTATTTCAGAAATTTGATTGTTCATCAGAAAACATGTACCTACACTCTTTAGCAAAATGGAGCTGCTGAGAGGAAGCATAAACACATTTTAGAGGTTACTAGAGCTATTAAATATCAAGAAGGGATTCCTATAAAGCTCTGGGGCCACTGTATGCTAGCAACTATATATCTCATAAACAGACTACCTAGTTATGTGATTGGTAACATAACTCCATATGAAAACTTTACAAAAGAAGACCATCCTACAATCACCTGAAAATATTAGGGTGCTTATGTTATACTAAGATAGAACAACATCATGACAAACTAATATCAAGAACCAGAGAAGCAGTTCATATGGGATATGTTGAAATATAAAAAGTTGCCTACTATATGACACAACTGAAAAAAATATTCTTTGTAAATAGAGATGTTGTGTTTAGGGAAGATGTATTTCCCTTCAAGAACAACGAAGAAGGCATTCAAACTATATTTCAAAATTCATCAACTACAAGTCTACATTATAATCTATATGAAGATCCAGCAAAGGCTTGACTAATTCCTCAAAGTACAACACCATCTACTGATACTACAAATGTCTCAACACCTATAGTGCATCATGTTCCTCACAGTAGTGATATTCAAAGTTTAGATGAGGGGGTTGAAGAGTTTCAACAACCGCAAAATGATCAAAAATCACATTCCTCGTACTGATATTCAACATGCACCTGAACCAAATTTGTCACAAGAAGAATAAACTAGTAATAAAAGGTTAGGAAGGGAAAAAAGACCTCCTATATAGATGAATGACTTAGTGTCTCTAAACATCCCCCAAGAAGTTCCTTATGCCTTGCTAAAATACATTTCCTACAACAACCTGTCACCTACCTATCAAGCCTATCTATCAGTTTCTTCTACTTCTACTATTGAACCTTCTAACTATAATGAAGTAGTCAAAGACCCAAGGTGGGTGAATGCCATGAAGTCTGAAATTGAAGCCTTAGAAAGCAACCATACTTGGGATTTTGTATCTCTACCAGAGGAAAAAACTCCAATAGGTTGCAAGTGGATATATAGGGTAAAGTATAAGCAGCGGCGGATTTATAGCTCAACATATAGGGCATGTGAACCCATGGTCTTTCTGCCAAATTAAGTATTTTACATACACATTTTCTAAAATTGATATAATATTAACTGCTGGCACCCATGCTTCAAAGAGACTAAATGGTGCACTTGATTGAATGCTGAATTATTTATACAGAGGAATAGGTATCAATTCTCACTTAATACTGTTTTTCTCCTTTCTTTAGTGGTGCACCCATGTTATAAAAATCTTAGATCCACCTCTGAGTATAAGGTACCATGAGAAATTGAGAGTTTTAAAACTAGGTTGGTAGCAAAAGATTATAGTCAAAAAGAAGGTATTGATTAGTAGAAAACTTTTTTCCCGGTAGTAAAAATGAAAACAGTTAGGACGGTACTATTTATTGTTGCTGGAAAGTAATAGCATATACATAAAATGGATGTATATAATCCCTTTCTATAGGGAGACTTACATGATGAAATCTACATGCAATTACCACAAGGATTCAAGAGTCAGGGGAAGAAGAACCCCGTTTGCAGACTCATAAAATACTTGCATGGGCTAAAACAAGCCCCAAGGCAATGGAATGCCAAATTAACTAAAGTTTTATTGAGATTCAAGTTTCAACAGAGCCAGTATGATCATTCATTGTTTATCAAAAAGACAAATGAGGGTACAACTATAGTACTTGTATATGTTTATGATATGCTCATAACAAGAGATAATCTAAAGTTGATTGAAGAGACCAAAACTATACTACAACATGCATTCAAAATGAAAGACTTAGGTGAACTAAAATACTTCCTTGGAATAGAATTTGCTAGGTCCAACAAAGGGATTCTAATGCACCAAAGAAAATATACTCTGGAGTTAATCTCTAAGACTAGATTGAGTTCTAAGACTAGATTGAGTATTGTCAAACCTGCTATCATGCCTATGGATACTAATGTCAAATTAACTAACAAATAGTATGATGAACATGTTAAAACAACCTCTTCAGATGATAAACCTGCAGATCAGAGTGCCTATCAGAGACTAATTGGAAGCTCCTATATCTAATCATGACAAGACATGATATATCTTATAGTGTCCAAACTCTGAGTCAGTTCCTACAGCAACCAAAATAGTCACTTATCAATTGGAAGTTGTAATTTGAATTGTCAGATTCTTAAAATACCAGCCATGACAAGGAGTTCTTCTGTTAAGCAGTTACAAAAATAACATCACAGTATATTATGAGGCTGACTAGACTGCCTGTTCTTTCTCTAGAAAAATTAGTAACAAGGTATCTTATCAAGCTTGGAGATTCTCTTATCATTTGGAAGTCAAAGAAACAAACTGTAGTCTCAAGAATTTCAACAGAAGCTGAATATAAAAGCATTGCTTCAATAGTTGCAGAACTGATTTGGTTAGTAGGACTGCTGAAAGAAATTGGAATTGAGATTCAAACACTAGTTGAGCTATTCAGTGATAGTAAAACAACCATGCAAATTGCTACAAATCTCGTATATCATGAGAGAACTAAACATATCAAGATCGTCTGCCACTTTATAAGAGAAAAGATCTTACAATGATTGATTACAACAAAATACATTTCCACTAAGAATCAACCAGCAAACATCCGAACTAAGGAACTTAACAAGGCACAACATGAATGGCTATGCTCCAAGCTAGGAGTTCTTAACATATTTATATTACCTAGCTTAAGGGAAGTGTTGAGAGATGTGAGCTAATTAGCAAAGAAAGTTTAGAAGGGTAGTTTAGATAATTTTTAAATATTAAATCTACCAGTATTAGGGACTAGTATATAACTAACCATGTGTACCAAATTTCAGCTAAGTTAATGAAATGGATTTCCTCTTTTCTTCTTCCTCATGATATCTCTCTCTACTGCTTCGTCTATCTTAGCTTGTTCTTGCATTAAAGGTATATCCTCACTGTAAATCTCAAATTATTACACCTCCACAAAAAAAGGATTAAAGCCCTTCATTTTATATAATGCTCTATCTTAATTAATTAATTGTCAATGGCCTCGAAGTGATGAAGGCACCAATTGTTAGTTGCCTCCATTAATATACTATAACTCTATAAGATGTCTTTGGTCAAATATGCAGTCAACAACATTAAGTTAATTCTGCATATGCATGCCCCTTTCACTTTAGCTAGCTAGTCTGATGTTTCTTCAGATGAGAAAACTGAAAAAAAAGTATTTCTATAAATTAAATCTATGAATCAACTGACACCTAAAAAGTAAAAAAAAGAACAAGATCAATCAAGATTCGTTGAAGTACCAGTTTCTCACTCATATATCCAAAAGATACTATGATGAGGTCATCACTCGTTTTGAAAGTAAATTCTATGTTTCGAGACCTTAAAAACCTTTTTTGTCTTACCTCAATTTGCGTGCATAGTCCGAGCGCATTTCTGGAAAGCTTTTATGTGAAAACTAAGTAAGATAAGGAAATTGACTTTTAAAATTGATTAAAGTTGACTTTGGCCAACATACTTGGTAAACGGACCCAGACCCGTGATCCGTCAGTCTCGTAGGGTTCGTAGTAAAATATGGGACTTGGGTGTATGCCCAAAATCAAATTTCGAGGTCCCAAGCCCGAGAAATAAATTTTCGAAAGAAATTGTTTAACTGAAATTATAAGAGTTTTTGGAAATGTAAAGATATTTGAAATTGATGGTATCGGGCCCGTATTGTGGTTCCGGAGCCCGATATAGGTCTTATAAAAAATTTAAGTTGAATTTGGGAAGTTTGGTGAGAATCGGAGTTCGTTTAGTATAAATCAAACCTTTATTTGAGAAAATGAAAATTTTGATGTTCTTGAGTGATTTCATGAATTTGAGGTTTAATTCATTGTTGTTGATGTCATTTTGATGATTTGATCGCACGAGCAAGTCTGTATGATATTTTTGGGCTTGCGTGCATGTTTGGTTTGGAGCCCCGAAGGCTCGGGTGAGTTTTGGATAGGCCGCGGAGTGAAATTGGACTTAGGAAAGATTGCTGGTATCTGGTATTTTTGCATAGGCCTCTGATCTCGCAATTGCAAGATCAGGATTAGCAATTGTGATGTTCTCAGGAATGGGAATTGACACCCAGGTGTCGCAAATGCAAACCAAGCCTGGGCAGGTCATGATCGCAAATGCGACATTTTGGTCGCAAATGCAAAAGGGGCAGGGTCGCAATTGCGACCATTTCTTCGCGGTTGTGAAGACTGTAGAAATTCCCAGGGTTCGCAATTGCAAACCCCTGATCGCAAATGCGAAGGTGACGGGTTTCTTAAGTGTTCGCAATTGCGAACCCCTGGTCGCAATTGCGACATCAAAGACCTGTTAAGTGGAATTTCAAACGGGATTTCATTCATTTTTACAACTTTTCAAACCCTAAAACATCTTGGGCAATTTTTCAAAGGCACCTACTCTTCCAAATAATTAGTAAGTCATTTCTAACTCATTTTCTTTAATCTATAACATCTTTTCACATGATTTCAATTCAAAAAAGGGTTTTCATGGGGAAATTTGGTGTTTTTTGGTAGAACTTATGATTTTCAAATTTTGGGGATTTGGCCCTCGATTTGAGGTTTGATTTCAAAATAAATTATATATTTGAGTTAGTGGGTGAATAGGTGATCGAGTTTTGGTTCGTACTTCGGGTTTTGACCATGTGGGCCCGGGATCAATTTTTGACTTTTTGGGGAAATCATAGAAAACCTATTTTCATGCACTAGAATTGATTCATTTAGCATTTATTGATATCGTTAAGTAAATTGTGGCTAGATACAAGTGAAGTGGTGGTTGAATCGAGGGGTAAAGCGGTAGTTGAGGCTTGATTGTGTTCGTGGCATTGAGATAAGTATTTGGTCTAACCATAGCTTGAGGGATTAGGAGTTATGTATTAATTTCTATGTCTTAATTGTTGAGTACTACGTATAGGTGTGGTGACGAGTATCTATACGTCGATGTCAAACATGCCCGTGAGTCTTATACTATGATTGATGTGACTCAGTTTCGTATTGTCCATGCTTAATATGATGATTTCTAATGTTGAACAAGGCTTATGGAAGTATTCTTGGTAATTGAACATTGTAGAGCATTGGCTCAAGTTGAGAATTGAGTTGTGAAGTAATTGTGGAAAAGAGAAGAGGTTTATGATATTGTCTCCCTTGCCGGGATGTTATTGCTCTTGATTTTGTTTCCCTTGCCGGGATGTTATTTCTCTTGATATTGTTTCCCTTGCCGGAATATTATTGTTATACTATTGTTCCCTTGCTAGGATTCTATTGTGATTTTATTGATTCCCCCACCCGAATTGCTTTGTGATTGTTGCTTGGGTAAGGATGAATGTAAAAGTACGAAGGGTGATGTTGTGCGTGATATTTGTGAGTGAGTGTTAATGCACAAAGGGTGATACCATGCCGATATTGTAAATATAATAGCACGAAGGGTGATGCCATACCATGATATGAGTGATAATGCACGAAGGATAATGTTGTGCCATAATTATGTGAGATAAAAGCACGAAGGGTGATGCTGTGCCAATTATATTAATTTTTATGGTAAGAACGAGAGTAAAAGCACGAAGGGTAGGGCTGAGGTTGAGGCCTCCGATGCAGTTATCACAGGTACTATTCTGGTTTGTACTCGAGATGCTTAAATCCTATTTGATCCAGGATCTACATACTCTTATGTGTCATCTTATTTTGCACCGTATCTGGTCATGCCTAGTAATTCTTTGAGTACTCCTATATATGTGTCTGCACCGGTGGGTGATTCTATTATGGTAGATCGTGTCCATCGTTCATGTATAGTTGTGATTGAGGATGGACTGGTTATCACCTTACCACACTATCTTGGATTGTCACGCCAAGACTATGACCTTAGCCTTGCCGAGTTTACCTCGTCTAGAGTGGAGAAGGACTCCTGTTCATTCTATCTATAGGGTTATCTCATATATGAAGGCTCGGCGTATGGTTGATAAGGGATGTTTGGCCTATTTGGCGTATGTTCGTGATTCTAGTGCCGAGGTTCTTTCTATGGATTTTATGCCTGTTGTTCGTGAGTTTCCTGAGGTATTTCCTTCAGACCTCCGGGTATGCCAGCCGATAGGGATATTGACTTCTGCATTGATTTGGCTCCGAGCACTCAACTCATTTCTATTCCGCCGTATCGTATGGCCCCGCCAGAGTTGAAGGAATTGAAGGAGCAGTTGCAAGACTTGCTTGATAAGGGCTTTATTAGACCTAGTATCTCGCCTTGGTGTGCGCCGGTGTTGTTCGTTAAGAAGAAGGACGGATCGATGAGGATGTGTATAGATTATCAGCAGTTGAACAAGGTAACAATCAAGAACAAGTATCCATTGCCGAGGATTGATGATTTGTTTGATCAGCTTCAGGGTGCCAAGGTATTTTCGAAGATTGACTTGAGATCTAGCTACCATCAGTTGAGGATTAGGGCATCCGATGTCCCTAAGACAGCTTTCCGTACTCGGTACGGGCATTATGAGTTCTTGATGATGTCATTTGGATTGACAAATGCCCCAACAACTTTCATGGATTTGATGAACGGAGTTTTCAAGCCTTACTTGGTTTCATTTGTGATAGTCTTCATTGATGATATTTTGATCTATTCCTGCAGCCGGGAGGATTATGAGCAACATATGAGGGTTGTTCTTCAGACTTTGAGAGATAGTCAATTGTATGCTAAGTTTTCGAAGTGTGAGTTCTAGTTGAGTTCAGTTGTATTCTTGGGTCACGTTGTATCAGTAGAGGGTATTCAGGGGGATCCGAAGAAGATAGAGGCAGTCAAGGACTGGCCTAGACTCGCGTCAACTACAGAGATCCGAAGTTTCTTGGGTTTGGCGGGCTATTACCGTTGGTTTGTGGATAGGTTTTCGTCTATTGTAGCCCCGATGACTAGGTTGACCCAGAAGGGTGCCTAGTTTAGGTGGTTGGACGAGTATGAGGCGAGCTTTCAGAAGCTCAAGATAGCTTTGACTACGGCGCCGGTGTTGGTATTGCCTACAGGTTCATGGCCATATACAGTTTATTGTGACGCATCTCGTATTGGATTTGGTGCAGTGTTGATGCAGGATGGCAAGGTCATTGCTTATGCTTCGCGACAGTTGAAGATTTAGGAGAAGAATTATCCAGTTCATGATTTGGAGGTTGTCATTGTAGACATGTGATTTTTGACCCTCCCCGAGATTTAACCCATTTTAGCATTTAAATGTTTAGTTTAGGTCTAATCTAGTTATTTTAACTAGTTTTGACCCTTTTTCTTTATTTTATCAAAAATAAAAATTACAAAAATATTTCTTATTTTTAGTTACTGTTAGTTTATATACCTTTCGTAAAACTAAAAAAAATACAAAAAAATAGTACCTTATTTTTATTTTTGAAAATACCAAAAAAATAGGTTTGTTTTAATGATTAGTCTTATCTTAATAGTTATTTTACTTAAGTATGATTATTTGGTAAATGAGGTCGTATTTTTTGTCTTATTCACAGAGAAAGAATGAAATTTGGCTCAAATAACTCATTTAAAGCCTAATTTTCGAACCTAGCCCATAATTCCGAGGTTCATACCCCTTAACCTAAAAAACTCTAATCTTTAAAAAGGCATCAGCCGTTTTTCTTTGGATAGGGACTAACATATACGAAAAATACAAGACCTAATACACAAGAGGAAAAAAAATCAGAAAAGACCTAAGGCAAAAAACCTTTCAGCCGTTCCTAAAAGGAACAAAAGACCTAGACCCTAGGCATCAGAAGATCCGTCGCAGAAGACATAGACCCCCCCCCCCCCCCCCCACCGTTCTGCTTCTTCTTCAACCAAACGCGACCCCCCTGAATATTTTCCAACTTCTGAAACAAAATCAAGAACGCCTAAAAAATCAGCCGCTGATAACACAAAAAAGGGACCCCATCCATTCTACTTTCTTCTTCAACAAAATACCTACCACTGTTCCTCTTCGTCTTCACAAATCAAACACCAGAAACGGCCAAACGGACACCAACCAGCGATCTCCTCCAACGACCTTCCTCTCTAACAAAACCTGTGACAACCAACGCCGGCCAGATCTCCTCAACATCACCATCTCCGGCGGACATAAACAAAAAAAAACGAGCAACAAACACATACAAAGCACATCAAATCGACATCCAGCAACAACCATGAGATTTGCTCGAAATCGACCCCAATAACCAGTAAAAAGCAGCCACAAATAGCTCGTTTTCAGCCTGTTCGTTGTCAAGTTTCCGGCGAATTTGAGGTCCATGGAGTTTTGGCGAGGTTTTCAGGTTTAGTATGTCGATTCAAATTGAGGTTCCGGTTGCAGGTTCATCTGCTTGTTTAAAGATTTGTTGAGTGTTCTCTCCTTAATCAATATTTCAAAGAGTGTGCTGCAGTAGAGGTACATTTCTCGAACCTATATGTTATTTCATTTCGTTATTCATAGTTTGGTGAAGGATTTTTGGTATTCTGTTACGTTGGTTTGTTTGCATTTGCTGGCTTAGTTTCATTATTTGGTTAAGTGCCTTGATTCGTGATAGTGAATAGGATGAATTAATATTTCAACGCTACCTTGACTTATATAACTAAAAGTTTCGTAACTTATTAAGTATATGAAATGGTGAAGGAAACGACTTGAGTTGAAACTGATTTAGGCATTTGGTGCGCTATAGGGATATAATATGCTGTTGTTTTTTTAAGTTAGCCTTCATGTCTAGTTGATACTTATGTCACTATTTTCTTGAACTTGCTTGATAAAAATCATGGCTCAACCTAAGCTATTGTGTTGGTTAATTAGGAAAAGAATCTGGGTTTAAGTTGGTTTTAAATGTAAATGGTTTGTTGTGACAATCTTGCTTACAATTAGAAGCACACAGTGAGTTAGGCTTGGGTTTATAAAAATTGAAAGGTTCTGGTCGAGGGGATTAATTTGAAGTTAAAAGAAATTGAGTTATTTTTCTTATGGTTTTGTCTAATCGCGTTGTTAGAATGTATGTTTAGACCGACCACACCTGGGTAGGCGAACCTTTAGGCGCGTTTTGAATTTATTATCGTGATTATGGACATGTTCGTGTGACATGATTACGGTTTCTAAAATGAATATTCGTAGTTTGCTCTAGGCACGTTTAATGTATCACCGTGATTGTGTACACGTTCGCATGACACGATTACGATTCTAAAAACATAATTGGAGTATGCGTTCGCACAACTTCGATCAAATATTCTTAATAATAATAAAGCATTATTAATTGTGGACATGTTCGCATGACATGATTTTGACGTGCCAAACAAATGGGTACATGTACGCGTGACCCGTTTCAAGATAATTTCTTAATTAAAAAAGGCAAATGCACATAGGTTCTAAAATAAGTAATTAGACAATTTGATTAAGCCAAGTATGATCAAAGCGACCGTGCTAGAACCACGGAACTCGGGAGTGCCTAACACCTTCTCCCGGGTTAACAGAATTCCTTACCCGAATTTCTGTATTTCACAGACATTAATACAGAGTCAAATCTCCTCGATTCCGGATTTTAAACCGGTGAATTCGGACACCATAAATTATCCCAAGTGGAGACTCTGAATTTAAATAAATAACCGTTTCGATTATTGTCACTTTAATTAAAAAACTCCTATATACCCCTTCCGGGGTAGTAAAAGGAGATGTGACAGCTCTGGCGACTCTGCTGGGGAGAAGAACCCAGAACTTTTGGTTCAGGGTTCAAGAATTTGAGCTTATTAATATGATTTTTACTTGGCTTTATTTATTGTTGATATTACTGTATTTTCTGAACCTTTTGTGCTAATTGATGTCTATTTACCGCTTTGATATTATTTGAATTGTATATAACTGTCTTCTTACGCCACCCCTCTAAGTCTTCTAAAAATGGCGCACACGTTCGCGTGGCCCGCTTTTTCTGTAGAAGTCATGCCAAATAGAACGAGGCTGGGCCAGCAACAAGGCCGGATAGACTTTCGTGCTCCTGGTATGTTGCCCCCTCTTCGACTTGAGTAGTCCGCTCGGGTAAGCCAGATCAATAACACAACCCCAAGGTTAAACTTAGAATAATATAACCTCATGACGGATCCCTAGTAGGCACGTTTGTTTGCATCATGTGCATTTGACTTTGGGGACTCAACACAGGGGTTGAGTCCATCTAGGACAGGTGTACCCAAAAATAAAAGATCATCCTGATGCATCCTATGTGCTACATGTTAAAATCTTCAAGGGTAAAAGGGTCATTTGGCGAATCAATGATAGTTGAGGACAAATGAAAAAAAAAGAGGGTGAAGTGTGAAAATAAATCAAGTAGGGCCCAGTTATATTTTCTTTCACATTTTTGTTAAGAAAAAGAAAATAAAAAATTCAAAAAAAAAGATTTTGCATTTTTTCATCATTTTCCGAGAATCAAAAAGGGGAAAGGAAAATCTAAAAAGAGTTTATATGTTTCATCATTTTTCAAAAAAAAAAAGACAAAAAAATATATTTTCTCTAAATCGGTTGTTTTTTTCTCGCCTGTATCCAATCTGCCCGAACTACGCATACCTGATTCTCGTCTTTCAGGGCGTGATATGTAGGCAACTCACATAGGGTTCGGTCTTCCTAGTAAATCTTAGGTTCTTGGCTTTCCGGGGTCTTAGCCAAATGTTGCACTTCTAGCCATCTTTAGGCTGCATAAGCCATTTTGCAAAAATAGCCTCAATCATGTCTTGCATGTTGTCCAACAGGAAGTGTTATTGTCTCACATAATGTTCTAGGTCTTTAACTTTATTTGGTCTTAATTTTCTCATACATGTGTGGATCTACTTACCGGAGTTTGGGCATGACAGACGCCCTAGGACCATCCAGTCAGAGTCGCTCATTCAGGAGTTTGCTTAAGGAGATTTCTTTTATGAGTCTGTTGTAATTTTTATGTCATCTTTTACCTTCTAGTTTGTACAGTAATGTCGAGTCTTTTGTTATTGTATTTTCTATTTTGTATTTGGAAAAGTTGTTATAACTCAAAAATCCAAAAAAAAAGAGATTTTGCGTTTTATATTTCCATTAGAAGTTTTCTTTAGAATATTAATATCTAGAACTCAAAATAAAGAAAAATTTTCTTTTAGTACATTAAGACTAAAAATTCAAAAAAAAATAAAATTCCTTTAGCACTTCTTTAAAAGTTTTCTTTAAGATATTAATTTGAAAATCCAAAAAAGATTTTCTTTTGAGGTTCCTCTTTGGGAAATATAAAATAAAGAAAAAACAAATTTTATTTTCACTAGAACTTTAAGACATTGTACATAGAAGAAACTAAAAAAACGTATTTTATCTTTTGTTTATCTTTAGAATATCAAAAATTGAAATCCAAAATATTGTTTACCTTTTTCATTGCTTGTATCGAAATCTTTCTTCATGATATCAAGTGAAAATTCAAAATATTTTCTTTGGTTCGTTCTTTAGATTTTCTTCCTAAAACAAAAAGAATCAAAAAATATTTTTTTTCTTCTAGGTTTTTTTCCTTAATAATTTCCCATAGAGTATTTGTTTCAAAAAAAAAAAATATGCCCGTTAAGCTTGAGTTTGGAATAGGTTATAGAACACTAAGTCTAGAAAATTAAAAAAAAAAGGATTTGCTTCTTTTTTTTCTCTTTTCTCATCAGAGTAGTCATTAAGGTAAAAAGAAAAGAAAAAAAAGAAAAAGATAATGAGAACATTACTTTGTTTACTTTATTCCCGTTCTTCCCGAACTATGCAAAGATCTGATTCATGCTGCGTCATGATACGTAGGCAACCTACATAGGGTTCGATCGAATCATTTTTTTTATTAAAAGAAAAAAGGAAAAAAGGAAAAAAAGAAAAGAAAGAATTAAAAGAAAAAAAAAAGAAAAAAAAGAGAGGTGAAATTAGGGGATGTGAGAAATGAGAGGAAAGGAAAGAGTAATAATTAGAAGAAAAAAAAAGAAGAAAGAAAGTGAGCAAGCCAAGAAGTGCCAGAACAGAAAAGAAAGAGAAGATTGAAATGAACAAAATGGGATGATGCCAAGTGACCTTATGACCCTCGAAGTCATTCTTGAATCATTAATTGTTGCTAGATGCATTGCACGTAATGTGATATTTTTAGCTGTTAAATGCCCTAATGCTAACATGATGTCTTCATTTTGTTCCTCTTTGTTATCCTCATTATAGCAGAAGGGTGGTTGGTTTGTGGTTCTTAAACTGGTAACTCTTCCATACAACGCAAGGTCAAAGAGCAAGGTAGCCATGGCTAGCAAAGACTTGGGCACAAGAGTTGTTGACCCGTCGAGGGAGTTTGTGGAGTCGGAGTCTTAAACGAAAGGGGAGGTCCAAATGTTGAAACAACTGATGACAGAAATGTATCAGTCTTGGATTAGGGGGCATCCTCCACCTTCATTCCCTGCTAACTACACTGAAAACCATGCAAGTATCCCACCACCATCACAAATCTAGATTCCAACTGCTACTGATATCACTCACAACCTTTTCACACTCTACTAGCCTAAACCACCTCATATCCCTCTCATTTGGCCACTCATGCTCTTGTAGCTCTTCCTCCAGCTACTTTTCCTCGATCCTCTAACGAGACTGTATTCAAAGTCCCCAATGCCCAACACTATGCTCCAGAACCAACTTTCAAAGTCTCGGATCCATACTCTCACGCTCCTCATTTTGAGGCTCCTGGTGAAACTGAAAAGCCTGCTAAGATAGTGGAGCAAGATAAGATATGCAGGAAGGTGAAAATCTTAGAGTAGTCTTTAAGAAACATGCAAGGGATAGGGAGCCAGATGAGCGTGGCTTACAAAGATTTGTGCTTATTTTCTGACATCCAACTACCTGCTGGGTTTAAGATGCCAAAGTTTGATTTGTATGACGGACATGGAGATCCCGTGGCCCATTTGAGAGGCTACTGCAGTAAGATGAGAGGAGGCGGTGGGAAAGACAAATTATTGATGGCATATTTCAGTCAGAGTCTGAGTGGGGTAGCTCTGGAGTGGTACACCCGCCAAGACGCTAGCAGGTGGTACACATGGGATGATATGGCTCAGGCCTTTGCCCGGCACTTCCAGTACAATATAAAGATCGTCCCTGATCGCATGTCCCTCACCAAGATAGAAAAGAAGCCTAATTAAAGTTTTAGGGAATATGGGCTTGATGGAGAGAGCAAGCTGCCAGAGTCAATCCCCCGATAGAAGAAAAAGAGATGGTCGAGTACTTTCTTCAAGCTCAAGAGCCAACTTACTTTGGGCATTTGATCACGGCTGTGGGTAGGCCTTTTAATCATGTGGTAAAAATGGGAGAAATGGTAGAATATGGGCTGAAGTCTAGCAAGATCATGAGTTATTCTGCTTTAAAATCCACAACACAAGAAATTCAGAACGACACAGGAAGCTTGTTGGGTCAGAAGGAGCATGATGGTGTTGCCATGGTTGTCTCAGGATTAGGACATGGTTCAACGGGTCCGCCTCACCAATATACGCAACCTCAACCCCAACCCCAAACCTATCCCCGATCTCCACATAATTGATAATAGGTTAAATCTAGGTAATTTGACGATTGTTTATGCTCCCACTTGATTATATTCCAATATCATAATATGGTTAATTGATGAAAACTAGGCTCTAATTGTGAATTGTATATATTGCAGGATGACGAGCCTAGGTGATGCCTTAAATAGTTGTGATTGAAACCATTTTGGAGCAAGAAAGACCCCTCAGACCTGAGTACGCTTGAAGACGAGGAACAGAAGTGATGAAACACAGAACTGGACATGCGCACCCAGGTGCGCGACCGCACTACTTTTAGCGCATCCATGACAGAATCTCAGCCAATTAGCGCGGCCAGATGCGCGTCCAGGTGCGCGATCGCGCTAGTCCAAAATCCGGGAAGAGTTATTTAGGGGAAGAATTGGAAATCTGGAGGAAAACTCACTTAACCTATATAAAGTCAAGCTCGCCCAAGGAAGAGAGTAGCGTTTTTTCATAGTCTAGTGCAAGAAATAGAGAGACAAGAGGCACGGAGGAGATTTGACCATCAAGTTCTTCTTTTCTTCTCTTGGTTTTTGCTATTTGGGATGAAATTGAATCTATTTGTGATGAACACTAGCATGAGTAGCTAAAACCCATTGTTCTAGGGTCATAGGTGAAACATGAATGTGGTTGTTTGAAGTTTAATTTGACAAAGTTGGTTTATCATATTGGGTTGTTTATTTAATTCTGCTTTTAATTATTTTGCTGAGTAGCTAACAGTAAAATACTATCTACGAATCTTTAGTTGAACTCGAAAGTGAGAACTTTAGATTGCATATAGAATTAAATAGAGCAAGTTCTTGAACCCAGGCCTCGGGGAACTGATTAGCAATTGGGATAGACATATACTCAATTGCCTTGCTTGGTTGAAATACAGGAATTGTAAATGCATTCTTGTTAATCTTAATTCCATAGACATATAGGCATTGAGTTAACTTGGATAGGCGAGTAAGAACTCGACAGATTCTTATAAGTAACATTAACCCTGTCAATCAACAGTCCAGGTAAATCGATTAGTCATTTTAAGTCAAGAACATAACACGATTGTTAACTAGCCTGTGACCCCAGAATATCCTCTCCTACTGTTTGTTACTCGAAATTGTTATTTGTTTGGTTTATTGCTCTAGTTAGATTATTGCTGGGTAGTTTAGGTAGTAAAACAATTACATCTCTATTTTGTGAAAAAAACCTCTTGGATAGACAAATTAATTGAGTTTGAATTAGTCAACAGTTAATCATAAATCTTCGTGGGAACGATACTCTACTCTCTACTCTATTACTTGACGATCACGTGCACTTGCGTGAGTGTTTTTGGTCGTAACAAGTTTTTGGCGCCATTGCCGGGGACTTAGAAATTAGCTACTTGACTGAGTTGAGCTTTTATTATTTATTTATTCAAGTTTTAATTTTCAGTTCACTTTGTTTGTGCGAATACAGGTTTTCTTTTCTTGAATGCGAAGAAGTAGAAACGCAAACAATCTCCTTCCTCTTGATCCCGAAATTGAACGAAAACTTCACAGATTGAGGAGGGAGGTGGACGATAGAACTAGAATTGAAAGAGAGTTGGACATCATAGTTCAACCACAGCCAATTGAGATGGCAGGTTATGAGGAACGCGCGGTGATTGAAGCCGCAAGGCCCAGTCTGGCTAATATGACTCAGGCTATTGTGAAGCCTGATATCACTGGGCACTTTGAGCTAAAACAATACATGGTGCAGCTGATCCAATCCACAGGGCTATTTGTGGGCTTACCTCATGAAGACCCGCAGAGGCACATTCAGAATTTCTTGGAAATTACGGACACTTACAATTATCCGAACGTTTCCAAGGACTATGTCAGGCTGACACTTTTCCCCTTTTCACTGATCGGGGAGGCTAAGGAGCGGTTGAATAAGGAGCCAACGAATTCAATCCGTACTTGGGATGATCTGGCAAGGAAATTCTTAATCAAGTTTTTCCCCACTAAGAAAATAAAGATATTGAGGAGTCAAATTCTTGTGTTTGAACAACGAGCTAGTGAGACACTTCGTCAAGCATGGGAAAGGTACAAGAAAATGCTCAGAGACTGTCCTCATCATTGCCAGACGGACGAGGTATTGGGTCACACTTTTGTTGAAGGGTTAGATGATGCTTCAAAGATGAATCTTGATTCAGCTTGTGGGGGTAGTTGCATGGCCAGACCGTACAGTAAAATCCAAGTCTTGCTGAATAACTTCACTGCTAATGATAATAACTGGCAAGGTGATGGTGATTCACGAAAGGCAGTTAAGCAAAAATCAGCTGGGTTACTTGATCTCGACGAAGTGTCAGCCATGAGAGCCGATATTGCAAAGCTGGCCAATCAGATGACTAAGATGACAATGGCAGCCACAGACAATGCAACATGTACAACAAATGACTATTTGCTGCTAACTGTGTGGTGACAGTCATATGAGTGATATGTGCCCCACAAATCCAGAGTCCATCTATTATGTGGGGCAACAGAACAGAGGTCCACCGAATCAGCATGCACAATACGGGAATTATTTCAATCCAAATTGGAGCAATCATCCCAATTTCTCATGGGGTGGAAATCAGTAGAATCAGAATCAGCATAGACCCCAAGGGAGTTTCAATCAGCCTCAGAGACCACCCCAACAAATGGAAGAAAGTACCAATGATTTGCTAAAAAAGTTGTTGATTGACAATCAGCAACTCATGACCGACTTCAGATATCTTGAGAGGCAAATGGGGGAGTTAGCAACAAATCAAAATACTAGACCTGTAGGCGCTCTCCCCAGTGATACAGAAAAGAACCCTCAAGTGAATGCAGTTACACTTAGAAACGGGAGGAAGTGCCAAAGAAAAAGAAAGACAAGCCCATACCTGAGGGAGAGTTGATCCCTAAAGTGACTCACGAGCCAAAGAATGTTGCTGAAATTCCAGAGCCAGTGGAGGCCCCAAGGCCACCACCACCTTTCCCCCAGAGATTGCAGAAAAAGAATGATGATCGCATGTTCACAAAATTTCTCTCTATGTTGATCCAGGTTCAGTTGAATATCCCACTTGTTGATGTGCTTCATGAAATTCCAAAGTATGCTAAGTACATAAAAGATATAGTGGCTCATAAGAGAAGATTAACTGAATTTAAGACAGTGGCACTTACTGAGGAGTGCACTTCAAGGGTCCAAAATAAGCTCCCTCAAAAGCTTAAGGATCCTGGCAGCTTCACGATTCCTGTGCGCATTGGTAATATTGATGTGGGTCGTGCTCTTTGCGATTTGGGGCGAGCATAAATCTGATGCCCCTGTCTTTGTTCAAACAATTAGGCCTGGGAGCTCCAAGGCCCACTACTGTGATGTTGCAGCTAGCTGATAGATCGATAGCACACCCTAAAGGGGTAATTGAAGATGTGTTGCTGCAGATTGGGAAATTCATCTTCCATGCTGATTTCATTATCCTCGATTATAAGGCTGATGAATTGGTTCCAATCATATTGGGGAGACCTCTCTTAGCTACTGGTGATGCAATTATCAAAGTGAGAGAAGGAAAAATGATTTTGCGGGTAGATGACGAGGAAGCAGTTTTTAATGTCTACAAAGCAATCCAACTTCCCCGCCACTATGAGGAGCTCTCAATGATATCTATTATTGAGGCTGATGAGTAGATTCATTATCCGAGTGTATATCTAGATGATTCTCTAGAGAAAGCACTTATGTTGCTTGATAGCCTGAGGGCTGATGAGGAGGTTGAGAATATGATGCACATCCTAGATACATCTTGTGCGTACATGCAAGGGATACACCCCTTTGAGCCTTTGAATAGGCCAGAGGGACCTCCTCCAAAGCCGTCATTTGAGGAAGCCCCAAAATTGGAGCTTAAACCTCTTCCACCTCACCTGCAATATGCTTATTTGGGTGACTCTAACACTTTACCCGTTATTGTTTCTTCTGACTTGTCTAAATTGCAGGAAGAAAAGTTGTTGAGAGTGCTACGTGAGCACAAGCGATCACTTGGGTGGACGATGTCTGACATTAAGGGCATTAGCCCAGCCTTTTGCATGCACAAAATCCTTATGGAGGACGGACATAAGCCCAGTGTAGAGCAACAACGCCGACTCAATCCAATCATGAAAGAGGTGGTAAGAAAAGAAGTGATTAAGTGGCTTAATGCAGGTATTGTATTTTCTATCTCAGACAGCAAATGGGTAAGCCCAGTTCAATGTGTACCCAAGAAAGGGGGATGACTGTAGTAGTTAATGAGAATAATGATTTAATCCCTACAAGAACTGTCACCTGGTGGAGAATTTGCATTGATTATAGAAAATTGAACAATGTCACCCGGAAGGATCACTTTCCCCTCCCCTTTATTGACCAAATGCTTGATAGATTAACTGGCCAGGAGTACTACTGCTTCTTAGATGGTTACTCGGGGTATAATCAGATTGCTATAGCCCTAAAGGACCAAGAGAAGACCACATTTACGTGTCCTTATGGCACGTATGCGTTCAAGAGAATGCCCTTCGGTCTTTGTGATGCACTTGCGACTTTTCAAAGGTGTACGATGGCCATTTTTACTGACATGGTTGAGAGGTTTGTGGAAGTGTTCATAGATGATTTTTCTGTGTTTGGATGTTCTTTTGATAACTGCTTAATGAACCTTGATAAGTACTTGTTAGGTGTGAAGAAACTAACTTGGTGTTAAACTGGGAAAAGTGCCATTTCATGGTACGTAAAGGTATAGTTTTGGGGCACAAGGTATCCAAATATGGTTTGCAGGTGGACAAAGCAAAGGTGGAAGCGATTGAAAAAGTGCCCCCACCGATATCTGTCAAAGGCATTCGTAGTTTCTTGGGCCATGCAGGTTTTTATCATCGTTTCATTAAAGATTTCTCAAAAATTTCCTCTCCCTTGTGCAGGTTGCTTGAGAAGGATGTCGCCTTCAAATTTGATGCTACATGTCTGAAGGTATTTGAGGAGCTGAAGGGAAGGTTGGTGACTGCACCAATCATAATTGCTTCGGATTGGGAGCAGCCATTTGAGTTGATGTGCAATGCGAGTGACTTGACTATTGGAGCTGTTTTGGGGCAAAGGAGAAATAAAATCTTCCACTCCATCTACTATGCGAGCAAAACTCTGAATCCAGCTCAGATGAACTACACAGTCATTGAAAAAGAGTTGCTTGCCGTGGTGTGGGCGTTTGACAAGTTCAGGTCATATCTAGTGGGGACCAAAGTCATCGTCTACACAGATCATTCAGCTATCAGATACCTATTTGAGAAGAAAGACGCCAAGCCGAGACTGATTCGGTGGGTCCTTCTCTTGCAAGAGTTTGACCTAGAGATCCGAGATCACAAAGTAACAGAGAATCAAGTGGCTGATCACTTGTCCAGATTAGAAAATCGGAACCATGTAGCTGAAGGGGGTGCAATCAAAGAAACATTCCCTGATGAGCAGTTATTGGCAATCACCTCAAGCACAACCCCGTGGTATGCAGATTATGTGAACTTTATTGCAAGCGGGGTGACACCACCAGAATTGACACCCGATAATAGAAGAAGGTTCCTGCATGATGTGAGGCTTTACATGTGGGATGAGCCATTCTTATACAGGCTCTATGCAGATCAGTTGGTGCGAAGATGTGTTCCTGAGGAGGAGATGAATGCCATACTTCATAGCTGTCACGCCTCGCTATACGGAGGTCATCATGGTGGAGACATGACCACCCAGAAAGTGCTACAATCAAGTTTCTATTGGCCAAAATTATTTAGGGATGCACACACCTTTGTTAAAAAGTGTGACAGGTGCCAAAGAACCGGAACGATCACAAAAAAGCACGAGATGCCGCTGCAAAACATTCTGGTAGTGGAGCTTTTTGATGTTTGGGGAATTGACTTCATGGGACCGTTTCCGTACTCCAATGGTCATAGGTACATCTTGGTGGTAGTCGATTATGTGTCTAAGTGGGTGGAGGCCATTGGTCTTCCCACTAATGATGCAAAGGTGGTGGTAAGCTTTGTTAAGAAACACATCTTCACACGCTTTGGAACTCCCAGAGTGTTGATCAGTGATGGAGGAACGCATTTCTGCAACAAACTGCTGAATAATGTTCTTGCAAAGTACGGAGTCAAGCACAAAATTTCCACTGCCTATCACCCCCAGACGAGCGGTCAAGTGGAAGTGTCAAATAGAGAGGTAAAGCGGATTCTTGAGAAAACAGTGAGTGCAAATAGAAAAGACTAGGCAGGGAAGTTAGATGACGCATTGTGGGCATATCGAACTGCATACAAAACTCCCATAGGTACTTCTCCGTATAAGTTAGTTTATGGGAAGGCATGTCACTTGCCCGTCGAACTTGAACACAAGCCTATTGGGCAATTAAAAAGCTGAATATGAATGGGGACTTGGCTGGCGAGAAGAGGTTGCTGCAACTCAACGAGCTTGATGAGTTTCGTTTGCACGCATATGAAAATGCCAAATTGTATAAAGAGAAGACTAAGAGGTGGCATGACAAGCACATCCAACATCGAGAGTTTGAGCTAGGGCAAGAAGTTCTTTTGTTCAATTCAAGGTTGAAGCTTTTCCCAGGAAAGCTTAAATCTCGTTGGTCAGGTCCTTTTGTTGTAGTAAGTGTGAAGCCTCATGGAGCTGTGGAGTTGCGGGATATGAGTTCAACTGGTACTTTCTT
This sequence comes from Nicotiana tabacum, assembly GCF_000715075.1. NCBI lineage: Eukaryota > Viridiplantae > Streptophyta > Magnoliopsida > Solanales > Solanaceae > Nicotiana > Nicotiana tabacum. The sequence goes on from NC_134082.1 coordinate 139,010,995, forward strand.
GGTGAATGGTCAAAGGATAAAACATTACTGGGGTGGTGACTTTGCACGTCACAAGACCTCGGTGGACTTGACGGATGCTTGAGAACGTGTTGAGTCGTGCTGCGACGTTAAATCAGGCGCTAGATGGGAGGCAACCCATTGAATTGTTGTAACCGTCATGCCACGACATTAAATAAGACGCTGGTTGGGAGGTAACCCAACGATAGTAGTAGTGTTAATTTTGTGTTTTAGGAAGAGCTAACCAATGCAGGTGACAAAGGGCAGGTGCTAAGGCCATCGAACGGGGTAAGAACAGGTGAAAAGTTAAAGAAAAAAATCGCCCAGGTGCGCGCCCGCGCTACTGGACGCGCTAAACTGCAAAGTTTCTGCCTTGGCCGCGCACCTGATCGCGCTACTAGCGCGGCCGCGCTACCGGAGGCGCATCTAGGCACGCTAGTAGCTCTTGGGTTCTGTATTGGACGCGCTAAATCTAGCGCGCTCGCGCATATGAGCGTGCTAGTTCCGGCGTTTTCAAGTGTATTTTCAGTTTTTTTTCATTTTTTTTATTTTGTTTATTCTTTAGACTCAATTACCCCTTTCCCCCATCTAATAAATGCCCCCCTCCCGTACCTGAACCCCCCATTCAACAAAAGAAAACCCCTCCCCTATTCCAACTCAAACACAAACAAACCCTTCCTCCAAACACTCCCAAATCCCAAAACCACCCGTCCTCCATCTCACGACCCCCCCCCCCCCGAGTTCACTAGTATCTTCCCCATTCTCCTTCACCACAGGTATGAGACCTAGTTTCTTTCTTCCTTTTTATTTCTCTCTCTATTTTTCAGATTTTTGGTTGTATTCTTATGCCTATGTTGTAGTAGTTGTACTTAGATTTTGTAGAGAAATTGGTGCAAGATGTTGTATTGTTGGTGGATGATAAGTGTGGGGTGGAATCCCACTTGATATGTGATGTTGGTGAGTGTAAGTGGGTGATTCTTGTTCTAAAAAGTTTAAAAAGGGGTTGTGAAGGCCTAATGCCCACAATGTGTTTGTGGAAAGGTCCCAATGATCGTGATTATATAATTTATGACCCCTTATGCGTGTGAAGTCTGAGTAACCGTATTGAGTCACAAAATTTCTATTGGGCTGTGCTAATGTGTCTCCGTTTTCCAGGCATCATGACTCCATCTAGGAAACGACGCGCCATAGTTGCCTCGTCGAGCAGCCAGGCTGGTTCATCTAGGTCATGAGGGGCTGCACCTATACGCTCCTTTGAAAGTTCCAAATTTGTTTCGGCCAATGCTCAGTCCCGCTTTGCGTAAAAGGCTCGTAAAAAGCCAATTCCGGAGAGAGGTATTCATGTCAGACAGCTCCAGAGACACTGCCCTCACATGTACGAGGAGTTGGTGAGGCGGGGGTTGCACACATTCATCAATGAGCCCGGTGAGGGCAATGCAATGGTTGTGCGGGAATTTTATGCGAATGTGGCGGAGCATGATAATGGAGTAGTCACGGTGCGCCGAAGGGCAGTGAATGCTTCTGTTGATGTGATACGAACGGCCTACCAACTGCCTCCACCTCCGGTTAGTTATGATGACTTCTATGAATACGGCCGCAACCCAACGAACGAAAAATGGGCGCGATTCTTTGAGACAATTTGTGCACCCGGGAAAGAAGTGGTCTGGATGGACTATGGGGAGAAGTTTCACTCCTCAGCACTCACCTTTGAAGGGAAGTGCTGGCTGTACCTCATAAACAACCGCTTGATTCCGTCTTATAATACTACAGAGGTCAATGGGCCCCGTGCTGATTTGGTGCTTTGTAAATGGTCACGACTTCGACGTGGCCAAAGTGATGCATAAAGAGATATTCGTCCACAACCAAGTCAAAAGGTATGGGTTCTTTTTCCCTTCTTTACTTACTCAACTATGCAGGGATGCTCAGGTGCCCGAAAATTAAGCTGTGGATGGGTTGGTGAAAAGGGAAGGCCAATTCCGTGCTGATAAGGTGACCACGGGCAAGGACTCGGGAGTAGTAGAGGAGGAGGCGAGCGGTGGCCGGTCTGCGAGTAGTAGCTCTGATGATTCTCATGAAGGAGAGGATGCTGAGGAGAACATGGGGACAGCACCGCAGGCTCAGGAGCAAAATGTGGCAGCAGCAGGACCATCTGGGACGACAACATCTTCAGGAGCTGCCCGGGTGTCCCGTTTTACTGCGATGGAGGCAGAGATGGCTGGTTTGCGAACCTCCACAACTGATTTGGGCACTCGAGTAGACGCGGTAGCTGACCAACAAGTGAAGTCGGAAAAGAAATTCATGGGCTGACTGCGAGCTCTGGGCCGTGCGTGCCACGTCAACCTAGACACCGTCTCCGACCAGGAGTGAGCCTTCGGGGAAGTTCTTTTACCTTACTGCTCTTTCAAATTTTAAGCCATGGGGACATGTATTCATTTTTAAGTGTGGGGTGGGGATTCCTTCATTGTATGTATGTGATTGTATCAATTGACTGTTGGTTTTGTTTTGTTTCATTTTGCTTTGATAATTTTGATGCTGTTAAGTAGGAATCGTTAGTTTAAAATAGATATATGGCTCGTCCCGACGATGGATCCCTGTCGACGGGGTTCTTGAAGGACTGAGTCGAGACAAAAAAAAAGACGTAGACTCCTCCTGATGATGGATCCTGTAGACAATTTTCTTGAGGGAAGTTAGTCTAGAGAAAACACCAAAAAGATTTTTTATTTTTTTCTTAGATAGTGTAGCAACTCCCCCTTGGTTTTTCTTTAGGCCACGGTTCTTTTCTAAGGGTTTAACTTGAACTGGGTATATGTAGTTTTCTTTTTATTTTGTAGACTAGGTTAATGGGCTACGAGCTAGAGAATCAAAAGAGAACCCATAGCGTTGACACACCTGAACACAATAGACCCTAAACGCTTAGTCTTATTTGTTGAATCTCACTAAAGTGCCTTAATTTTTATGTTTGTTGCTGAATTGAATGCTCGTAACGGAGTGTCTTGATGAGCTGATCTGGAATGAGTTTTATGCCATGTGTGGTGAGGTTTTTGTGTAGTCCATGTATTGTACTTGTGTCTAGAACTTGCCCGGTATGTGAGTTGAAGCGGAATTTTAGGTGATGCTCGGTTTGGAAAATGATTTTAGGCTTTCTTTGATCTTTTTGAGCTTAATTGCTTGTCACAAATAAAATTTGTCCCTAGTTAACCCTTTTGAGCCTATGGACTTTCGTTTGGCACCCGCATTACGAGCCTATACCCTTTTTGTTCTTAATTGATATTGTTTTGATCCTTTTACCTCTTAAAGAACTTTAATTGTGAGATGAGCGCTAAAAGAAGTAAGAAGGAACTAACGCTAAAAGAAGTAAGAAGGAACTAAGTGTGGGGTGGATTTTGAGTGGAACCAATAAAAGGAAGAAATGTGCACTTGTTTTGTAAACTAATACACCACTAGCGAAAATTGAGTGAAAAGAAAAAATAAACTGAAAAAAAGAGAGAGGAATACATTGTGTCTTGTTCCAGCTAGTGGGTATGAATTAATATAGTGCTTAAAGAAGAAGGGAGTATTTGTAGGGTGATATTGTTTATGGAAGTGAAGTGGGTTGAAGAATTTGCACTAAAGTTGCTCATGTGATGTATTAAAGTGCTTAGGAGGGTTAGTCCATATTCCGAAATATATCCTACCCATCCCTTAGCCCACATTACAACCGGGAAAAAGTCCTAATTGATTTTGGGTCGAGCAAGCCAACATTAGTAAAGATTTACATTAAGGGCAAGCTTATGGTACCAATTGCATGCATGTGACTTCTTTATGAGGGTGAGTGATTTCTTTGATATATGTGAGCATATGATGCGAATGTGTGGATTGAATTCAATTTTCGTTGATGTGATTGTGAGGGCATATGATTTGTGACGGAAAAGCAAGTCTTGACTTCTATGTAGAGTACGTTGAGGAAGTATGAATATTGTATGGCACTTGAAGAGTCGACTTTTGAGGCTAGGATTGTTCACTGCTAGGCGTAATGTATGTAAATTGTTCTGGGTGTAGGGCGTTAGGGGAAATGGTTGAGTGAAGGAACCTTTAAAATGTATAGTTTGATTGCTCGAGAACTAGCAATGAAGTAAGTGTGGGGTGTTGATAATAGGTTAAATCTAGGTAATTTGGCGATTGTTTATGCTCCCACTTGATTATATTCCAATATCATAATATGGTTAATTGATGAAAAATAGGCTCTAATTGTGAATTGTATATATTGCAGGATGAGGAGCCTAGGTGATGCCTTAAACAGTTGTGATTGGAACCATTTTGGAGCAAGAAAGACCCCTCATAGCTGAGTACGCTTGAAGACGAGGAACATAAGTGATGAAACACAGAACTGGACATGCGCGCCCAGGTGCACGATCACGCTACTTTTAGCGTGTCCATGACAGAATCTCAGTCAATTAGCATGGCCAGATGCGCGTCCAGGTGCGCGATCGCGCTAGTCCAAAATCCGGGAAGAGTTATTTAGGGGCAGAATTGGAAATCTGGAGGAAAACTCACTTAACCTATATAAAGTCAAGCTCGCCCAAGGAAGAGAGGAGAGTTTTTTCATAGTCTAGTGCAAGAAATAGAGAGGCAAGGAGGAGATTTGACCATCAAGTTCTTCTTTTCTTATCTTGGTTTTTGCTATTTGGGATGAAATTGAATCTATTTGTGATGAACACTAGCATGAGTAGCTAAAACCCATTGTTCTAGGGTCATAGGTGAAACATGAATGTGGTTGTTTGAAGTTTAATTTGACAAAGTTGGTTTATCATATTGGGTTGTTTATTTAATTCTGCTTTTAATTATTTTGCTGAGTAGCTAACAGTGAAATACTATCTACGAATCTTTAGTTGAACTCGAAAGTGAGAACTTTAGATTGCATATAGAATTAAATAGAGCAGGTTTTTGAACCCGGGCCTCGGGGAACAGATTAGCAATTGGGATAGACATATACTCAATTGCCTTGTTTGGTTGAAATACAAGAATTGTAAATGTATTCTTGTTAATCTTAATTCCATAGACATATAGGCATTGAGTTAACTTGAATAGGCGAGTAAGAACTCGACAGATTCTTATGAGTAACATTAACCCTGTCAATCAACAGTCCAGGTAAATCGATTAGTCATTTTAAGTCAAGAACATAACACGATTGTTAACTAGCCTGTGACCCTAGAATATCCTCTCCTATTGTTTGTTACTCGAAATTATTATTTTTTTGGTTAATTGCTCTAGTTAGATTATTGCTTGGTAGTTTAGGTAGTAAAACAATTACATCTCTATTTTTGTGAAAAAAAACCTCTTGGATAGACAAATTAATTGAGTTTGAATTAGTCAACAGTTAATCATAAGTCTTCGTGGGAATGATTCTCTACTCTCTACTCTATTACTTGATGATCACGTGCACTTGCGTGAGTGTTTTTGGTCGCAACAATAATCCACCTCAGTATTATCCTCCGAACAATGTCCGGTCATCTGTCCAACCATCGGGTCACTCCTTATGGTGAGCGCCAGCACCGCATAATGCACTCTTGCCTTCACAACATTTTCGAGCGCCCAACAACCCTAGAAAACATGGGCAGGGAGGGAAACAAAGGCAAAGAAATGCTTTCACGCCCATCGGAGAATCCTATACAAGCTTGTTTGAAAAGTTAAAGCATTCTGGCCTGATTGAGCCGCTCCTCGACTATACTCCAGACCCATATAGCATTGAAGATTGTCTCTCTTTGAAAAGGGAAATAGAAAGAATGATTCAAGAAGGGTTAATTGTGATCAATGACAGTGACAGGGAGAATGCGGATCCTCTTAAGAACTTGTGGACTAAAGTTGATGATATTGAAGTTGGTAATGGTCTTGGAAATATTGATGCGAAACTCAGTGGCTAAGATGTCGTGCTTGGTAATTGGAAAGACGCTCCATTTCTTGGTTAGCCGGAGAGGAGTTTTGGTGGTTTATTTTGTTGTCATTTCTGTTGCCCGGGTTATTTTCAGGGTTGTAATCCGGATATTGTCTTGTGACTCAAACCCTTCTATCCTTTTATTTTGCCTAGTTTGTTTAGTCGTAGTAGCTCGCTTAGTGTTGTCTGGTTTTGTTCCAGGGTTGTAACCCCAGCTTATTTTACTTGTTTTGTTGTTCAAACCCTTTCACCATCTATCTAATGCAATTTTCTGCTTTCTGTTATATCTAGTCAGTGTTTGTTTAGTTCTCTTTCCCTTTTATAGTTCCTTTCCTGCTGACTCTAGTGACATGACATGCACGCGTAATTCTCAGCCTGGTCATAAAAGTTAGTTTAGTCATGAAGCAATGAAACAATTTTGAAGATGATAGGGACATTTGAGGGAAATAAGTAAAGGCATTTTGAGATCACTTCAAGCTCGAATTGTGTGAAACTGGGGCAGATAAAACTTAAAGAAACACTATTGAAACACATCCCGCCGCATCAGGTTGAAGCTAAAGGCAAGTTTGCCCCAAATTGGCAGGGGCCATTCGTGGTAACGAGAGTGTTGTCCAATAGTGCTTTGTATTTAACAAATATAGAAGGTAAATATGTAGATATGACTATCAATTATGATGCAGTCAATAGATATTATGTATAATTTCTTTGGTTTGTATAATTGTTGTTTGTATTTGGCATGTTTTGAAAATTGGAATGAAAAAGGCATTTTATTCTGCTATCTAAATATTTTATCCTTTGTTACCCCTTTGAGCCTTATTTGTTTTCTTTCATACCCATCTTTTTAGAAGCGGTAGCAAAATTCAGAAGCACAGACACAAAAGGTAAATAAAGAAGAAGAAAAAGAAGAGAAAAGGGGAAAGAAAAAAATGGAAAAAGAGTAAAAAAAAGAAAAAAAGGAGAAAAAGAAAAATTAGAGAGAAAAGTACAAAAACAAAGCAATTCCTATGTCATGAACTGCGTTCGACCTGATTCCTTTTAAGGATACGTAGGCAGTCTCACGGTTCGGTCCCATCAAAATAAAATTTCAAAAGTCCCCAAGCAAAGAAACTGGGGCAGAAGTTGTGGGTGTTGTAAGAGATCTGATTCCAAAATTTGTAATTTTGAGCCCTTTTAACTTGTTTTTGAGCCTTTATGATACCCTTTGTTTCTAATCCTATCCAAAAGCTACATTACGGTCCAAAGAAAGACCTTCCGATCAATCTTTGAGTAGTGCCAAGTCAAGCGAGTTAGAGGTATGATTCTCATCAGGGGCAACACTCCGTTCTACACAAGGAAAACAAAAAAATAAGGGAGTCTTATTGGTGAAAATCTTTACAGGCACCATAAGGCGACGATAAGTTGAGAGAGAGAACAAAATGAGAGAGGCTTGATGGTGAAAACCTTCACAGGCACCGTGAATCAGATGGGATAATCGGAGCATTGAAGCCCAATTTCACGACTCAGAGGTACAATAAGAGTTGAACATTGGATTTGCTTGACTGATTAGGCCACTTAATCAAAAGGTGCATGTCATGGTCATTAGAGTTGGTGTCCACATCTGATAAGTTTCTACTTTGTAATTTTCTTGCTAGGTATCATCTCTTTCTATTGTCCCTTACTCTGTTCCTTTTGTCTTGTTTACTTCCTCTTCTTGAGTCTGTTTGGTCAAAAAAAGTGAGAAATGACTTCAAAATTTTTCTACCATTTTTCCAATTGCGCAAAACGGAATCTGTCTTGCACATCAAAGTGGCATAAGTCAGGAAAGAACAACAGGCGCATTGAGTTGGCAACCATCAACGTGTTTTGGGATTCATGTAGAATATAAAGGTTCGATATAGGTCAATTCATGAGCAATGCAACAGATAAAGGATATTGGGTTTGAACGGATTAGAGGTATTTTATGTGATAAGGGTAATAGAGAAAGTGGTTAGTCAATAAACAGGAAAGGTATTTCAAGTTAAAATCAAGGTTATCATGGCAAGTGAAGGAGCAATCGCCCGCAAAGTCAAGGCCACAAACCAACCATCATATTTAAACTCACAAGTTTTCTTTGTCTGAAACAGGGATGAAAGCTATGTTCATATCAAAGCTTGGAAGCTTGAATTTTTCAGGTGTAATGCCCCAATTTTGCTTATGCAAAGGCTATTGAGAAGATCACACATCACCCCTAGGAGAAACACTTCCTAGTCTGGGTTTTCAAGTTATATTTTGTTGTAGGAGATGCACTTCCTAAATTGAGGTTTCACCCTTAAGAGACGCACTTCCTAGTTTGGGTCTTTAAGATTATATTCTTGTTTTAGGAGACGCACTTCATAAATTGAGATGTTTTACCATTAGGAGATGCACTTCCTAGTTTGGATCATATGAGTTTTAGTTACTGAAGTTTTCACCTCTAGGAGTCGCACTTCCTAGTCTTGGTCATTTAATTTCATCCCTAGGAGATGCACGTCCTAGTTGGAGTCATTAAAATTTTACCCGTTAGGAGACGCACTTCCTAGTAGGGGTCTTTCAGATTATACTTATTAGGAGACGCACTTCCTAGCTTTGGTCATTTAAATTCATCTCTAGGAGATGCACTTCCTAGCTTTGGTCATTTAAATTCATCTCTAGGAGACACACTTCCTAGTTTAAGTCATTGAAGTTCCACCCTTAGGAGACGCACTTCCTAGTCTGGGTCTTTCATGTTATATTTTATTTTAGGAGACGCATTTCCTAAATTAAATTTCACCCCTAGGAGACACACTTCCTAGTCTAGGTCTTTCAGGATATACTTTTAGGAGATGCACTTTCTAAATTGAGATTCTACCACTAGGAGACGCACTTCCTAGTTTGGTTTATTCAAGTTCATTAGGAGACGCACTTCCTAGTTTGAGTCATTGAAGTTCTACCCCTAGGAGACGCACTTCCTAGTCTGGGTTTTTCAGGATATATTTTTGTTTTGGGAGACGCACTTCCTAAATTGAGAGTTCATTCATAGGAGACGCACTTCCTAGTTTGGTTCATTCAAGTTTCACCCCTAGGAGACGCACTTACTAGTTTGGTTCATTCAGGTTTTATTTTTAGCAGATGCATTTTCTAGTCAAAGTTTTTTGGTTTTACTCATAGGAGTCGCATATCCTAGTCTAGTCTTTAGTTTACTATCATCATTGCATCAATAGTATAAGTGGTTTACAATATTGCTAACAACTCACAAAACTTCATAGTGCAAACTGGGGCAGAAAATTCTGTTTGTTTTGTTTGTTTTGATTGCAGGCACCCACATGGAAAACAAGGGAACACAGAAAGTTTCAACAATCAGGCACCCACCTGGAGAACAAGGGAAAACAGTTCAAGTTTCAAGGTAAGACAGTTCAAGTTTCAAGGGAAGCAGTTCCGAAGGAAGACAGTTCAAGTTCAGCAATCAGGCGCCCACATGGAGAACAAGGGAAGACAGTTCAAGTTTCAAGGAAAAGTAGTTTCGAAGGAAGGCAGTTCAAGTTCAGCAATCAGGTGCCCACCTAGAGAACAAGGGAAGAAAGTTCAAGTTTCAAGGGAAAGCAATTTTGAAGGAGGACAGTTCAAGTTCAGCAATTAGGCGCCCACTTGGAGAACAAGGGAAAACGGTTCAAGTTTCGAAAGAAGATAGTTCAAGTTTTGGCAATCAGGCACCCACCTGGAACACAAGGTAATTCACTTCAGAATGCAATTCAAGTCAGCAACAAAAGAAGCTCGCGGCAAGAATGTGAGTCAACAGTCCGAGATAATCAACGGAAGTTAGCCACAATCCAGAATAAAAAAAAAGGCAAGAAGTGAATCCAAATGTAGAAGTGGAGAACGTTGTGAACTACTCAAGACATGATGGCTGAAATCACGAGCATTGCATGTCCGGTTTTGATCTGAAGAAGAATGAACTAACACCTGCAGCTAGCAAGCATCGAGGTTCAAATCTATTGTCTGCATGAAGAACCATTCAAGACTCAAGATCAAGCTTCAAAAGACTTATAGATAGGAATCTTGTAATTCATAGTTGACAGATTTAGCTAGTCTTTTTTCATTTTTTGATTTTTGATGTAATACAAGACCGCGGACCGGAACCTCGGCGGAACGGCACCTCGACTGGCTCTCCACCTCGGTAAACTCCGTCACCCTTCCTACTTCTGAACTACACGTGGCCTGATTCCTTTATAGCCAAGGATATGTAAGCAGCTTAGATACCAGGGCTTGGTCACATTCTCCTTTCTCTTAGTTTTTGGTCTTTCTACATAAGGGTCGGGTCAAAAAACCTATCTAGTCGTTCTTTGTCTGAAAATACTTCGTGTTTCCAGTCAAAGAGGGGCAGCTGTAGACATGTGATTTTTGACCCTCCCCAAGATTTCACCCATTTTAGCATTTAAATATTTATTTTTAGGTCTAATATAGTTATTTTAACTAGTTTTGACCCTTTTTACTTTATTTTATCAAAAAATGAAAATTACAAAAATATTTCTTCTTTTTAGTTGTTGTTAGTTTATATACCTTTCGTAAAACTAAAAAAAATACAAAAAATAGTACCTTATTTTTATTTTTGATAATACCAAAAAAATAGATTTGTTTTAATGATTAGTCTTATCTTAATAGTTATTTTACTTAAGTAGGATTATTTGGTAAATGAGGTCGTAATTTTAGTCTTATTCACGGAATGTGACGACCTGGCCGATCGTCTTACTAATTTACACCCCGATAGCCTATTAACTGCTTTCCCCGAGTCTATTTCTGCTATTTTGATTTGCCGGGATGTTCGGTTTTAAGTTACGGAGAGTTTTGGGACACTCAGTCCCTAAATGAGAGCTTAAATATTAGAAAGTTGACCGTAGTCGGAATAGTATGAAGACGACATCGGAATGGAAATTTGATAGTTACGTTAGCTCCGTTGGGTGATTTTGGGGTTAGGAGCGTGTTCAGATTATGATTTGGAGGTCTGTAGCTAATTTAGGCTTGAAATGCCGAAGGTTAAATTTTTGAAGTTTCCAGTCCGATAACAAGATTTTGATCCGAGGGTCGGAATGGAATTCTGAGAGTTGCAATAGTTCCGTTGTATCATTTGGGATGTGTGTGCAAAATTTTAGGTCATTCGGACGTGGTTTGGTTGGGTTTCTGATCAAAAGCGGAATTTGGAAGATTTTAGAAACTTAGGCTTGAATCCGATGTGTTTTGGTTGTTTGATGTTGTTTGAAGTGTTTTGAAGATTGGTACAAGTTTGAATAAGGTTTTAGGATATGTTGATGCCTTTGGTTGAGGTCCCGAGGGCCTCGGGGTGATTTCGGATGGTTAATGGAAAGTTGAGAAAATGTTGCAGCTGCTGTATTTTTTGCTGCTTCTGGTATTTTCGCATCTGCGGTTTGGGGACCGCAGATGCGGAGCCGCATAAGCGGCGTAGAGGACCGCAAAAGTGAAATTTGGGATTTTCCTCAGGAACCGTAGATGCGGTGAAATATCCGCAGAAGCGGAACCGCTCCTGCGGTTAGAGTTCCGTTGATGCGAAAGCTGGGCCCTTAAGTGAAAGTCATAGATGCGACACTTGTTCCACAGAAGCGGGACCGCATATGCGGTCCCAGGGCTACAATGCGAAAATCGCTGGGCATAACATATAAATAGTTGCCTTCACGAATTTGAGGGATTCTTTCACCATTTTCATCCTGGTTTGAAGCTTTTGAGAGAGATTTTTGATGAAAAACAAAAGGGAATCACTTGGAGGTAACATCCTTGATTTCATAACTTGCTTTTATGTAATTACAGACCTAATTAGTGGTGAGAAATTGGAAAAAAAATGGTTAATTAGGGCTTGAGTTTAAGAGGCCTTTAAATGAGGATTTGAGGGGTCATTTGGACTCCAATTTCATTATTCTTATTATGTATAGACTCGTGAGAGTACGAGGTTCCCGAAAATATAAATTTCACCCGATTCCGAGGCGTGGACCCGAGGGGCATTTTGGTAATTTTCCTAATTTCATGTATTAGCTTAGACTTTAATTGTAAAATCAATTACTTGAAGTGTTATTTACATTATGCAATTGAATTGAATAGATTTGGGCCATTTGGAGTCGAGTACTCTTGGCAAAAGCGTGGTTTCGAGTTGACTTTGAGCCGGTTCGAGGTAAGTGGCTTGTCTAACCTTGTGTGGGGGACCTTCCCCTTAGGATATGATATATTTGATAGATGCCTTGTACGTGAGGTGACGAGCGCGTACTTGAGCTAATTGTTGAAAATCCAGTTTTTTCCTTAAGTATTTCAATTGAGTTCTTTTTTCTGTTTTATTCTACTTGTGAATTTAGCCTGTTGCTAGTTTAGAAAAGCATGTTTAGTTGACTTAATTTCCTATTTGCTTAAACTGCCTTAATTGCATTATGTGAAGCATGTTAGGCTAGAATTAATTGTTTAGTTGGTACGAAATTTAGTTTAATTGAGTATTATTGTGTTGCTGCTGTGTGTTTTTACCTTGGGACTACGGGACGACATCTTGGGAGATCTCCTATACGTATTTATGATCTGAACTAAGGTGCGGGATACCAAGAGATACTTGGCACGTATATTGAGGATACCAAGAGATCCTCAGGATACCAAGAGATCCCTAGCATATATTGAGGATACCAAGAGATCCTCGGAATACCGAGAGATCCCTAGCATATATTGAGGATACCAAGAGATCCCTAGCATATATTGAGGATACAAAGAGATCCTCGGGATACCAAGAGATCCCTAGCATATATTGAGGATACCAAGAGATCCCCGGGATATCAAGAGATCCCCAGTTATCATCCTTGCTATGAGTGGTCTTTCCTTGTGGTTACCTTTATCTCTGTTTCCGTTATTATACTCTTATTATCTTGTATATATTCTTATTATAGATTTTCAATTGTACTGCTTGTCATGTCTCATATTCTCTATATTTATTTAATCTCAGTAGGGCCCTGACCTTCCTCGTCACTACCCAACCGAGGTTAGGCTTGGCACTTACTAAGTACCGTTGTGGTGTACTCATGCCTCTTCTGCACATGTTTTTCATGTGCAGATCCAGGTACTTCTACTCAGGCCTACCATCCTTGAGGGAGGCGACTACTTAGAGACTTCGAGGTACATCTGCCGCGTCCGCAGACCGAGGAGTCCCTTTCTATTCCTGATTTTTAGTATTTAGCCCTTTTGTACTTTCTGTTCTTATTAGACAAATTCCGGAGTTAGAGCTATGTAGTATTTCCTTTTCTTAGCTTGTGATTCGTGGATTTTCAGGTCTTGGACTTGGATATTGGTTTTGAGATTTATATTTGGTGTATGCCGAGCGGCACATTTAAACACTGTTATTGCCTTATTTCTGTTTTTAAATTGTTTACTTCCGCAAGTTTTGGATATCTTCCGCAATTTAGGCTTACCTAGTCGTAGAGACTAGGTACCGTCACAATGGTTCACGAAGGGCAAACCGGGGTCGTGACACAGAGAAAGAATAAAATTTGGGCTCAAACAACCCATTTTAAGCCTAATTTTCGGAACTAGATCATAATTCCCAAGCTCATAATTCCTAGGCCCATACCCCTTAACCTAAAAAACCCTAGTCTTTAAAAAGCATCTGCCATTTTTATTTGGATGGGGACTAACATATACAAAAAATACAAGACATAATACACAAGAGGAAAAAAAATCAGAAAACACCTAAGGCAAAAAACCTTTTAGCCATTCCTAAAAGGAACAAAAGACCTAGACCCCTAGGCATCAGAAGATCCGCCGCAGAAGACATAGACCCCTCCCCCACTTTTCTGCTTCTTCTTCAACCAAACGACGACCCCCACCGAACATTCTCCTGCTTCTGAAACAAAATCAAGAATGCCTAAAAAATCAGCCGCTGATAACACAAAAAAGGGACCCCATCCGTTCTGCTTTCTTCTTCAACAAAACACCCATTGCCGTTCCTCTTCGTCTTCACAAATCAAACACCAGAAATGACCAAATGGACACTAACCAGCGATCTCTTCCAACGACCTTCCTCTCTAAAACAAAACCTGCAACAACCAACGCCGGCCAGATCTCCTCAACATCACCATCTCCGGTGGACATAAACAAAAGAAATGAGCAACAAACACATACAGAGCACATCAAATCGACACCTAGCAACAACCATGAGATTTTCTCGAAATAGACCCCAATAACCAGTAAAAAGCAGCCACAAATAGCTCATTTTTAGCCTGTTCATTGTCAAGTTTTCGGCGAATTTGAGGTCCATGGAGTTCTGGCGAGGTTTTCAGGTTTAGTCCGTCGATTTAAATTGAGGTTCCGGTCGCAGGTTTATCTGCTTGTTTATAGATTTGTTGAGTGTTCTCTCCTTAATCAATATTTCAAAGAGTGTGCTGCAGTTGAGGTGCATTTCCCGAACCTTTATGTTATTTCATTTCGTTATTCATAGTTTGGTGAAGGATTTTTTGGTATTCTGTTACGTCGGTTTGTTTGCATTTGCTGTCTTAGTTTCATTATTTGGTTAAGTGCCTTGATTCGTGATAGTGAATAGGTTTATATAACTAAAGGTTTCGTAACTTATCCGGTACATGAAATGGTGAAGGAAACGACTTGAGTTGAAACTGATTTAGGCATTTGGTGCACCGCACAGATATAATATGCTATTTTTTTAAGTTAGCCTTCATGTCTAGTTGATACTTATGTCACTATTTTCTTAAACTTGATTGATAAAAATTATGGCTCAACCTAAGCTATTGTGTTGGTTAATTAGAAAAATGAATCTGGGTTTAAGTTGGTTTTAAATGTAAATGGTTTGTTATGACAATCTTGCTCAAAATTAGAAGCACACAGTGAGTTAGGCTTGGGTTAATAAAATTTGAAAGGTTCTAGTCGAGGGGATTAATTAGAAGTTAAAAGAAATTGAGTTATTTTTCGTATGGTTTTGTCTAATTGCATTGTTAGAATGTATGTTTAGGCCGACCACACCTGGGTAGGCGAACCTTTAGGCGCGTTTTGAATTTATTATTGTAATTATGGACACGTTTACGTGACATGATTACAGTTTCTAAAATGAATATTCCTAGTTTGCTCTAGGCACGTTTAATGTATCACCGTGATTGTATACACGTTCGCGTGACACGATTACAATTCTAAAAACAATATTGGAGTATGCATTTGCGCAACTTTGACCGAATATTCTTAATAATAATAAAGCGTTATTAATTGTGGACACATTCGTGTGACATGATTTTGACGCACCAAACAAATGGGTACACGTACGCGTGACCCGTTTCAAAATAATTTCTTAATTAAAAAAAGACAAATGCACATAGGTTCTAAAATAAGTAATTAGACAATTTGATTAAGCCGAATATGATCAAAGCGACCGTGCTAGAACCACGGAACTCAAGAGCGCCTAACACCTTCTCCCGAATTAACAGAATTCCTTACTCGGATTTCTGTGTTTCGCAGACATCAATACAGATTCAAATCTCCTCAATTTGGGATTTTAAATCGGTGACTTGGGACACCATAAATTATCCTAAGTGGCGACTCTGAATTTAAATAAATAATCCCATTTCGATTATTGTCACTTTATTTGGAAAAACTCCTATATACCCCTTTCGAGGGTAGTAAAAGGAGGTATGACAACCATTGTTCACGCGCTGAAGATTTGGAGGCACTATTTGTATGGTGTGTCATGTGAGGTGTTCACGGATCACAAGAGTCTACAGTATTTGTTCAAGTAGAAGGAACTAAATTTGAGGTAGAGAAGGTGGTTGGAGCTGTTGAAAGACTATGATATCAATATCTTATATCATCCGGGGAAGGCCAATGTGGTGGCTGATGCTTTGAGTATAAAGTCAGCCAGTATGGGCAGTCTTGCTTATATTCTGATCGGTGAGAGACCGCTTGCTTTGGATGTTCAGGATTTGGCCAATCATTTTGTGAGGTTGGATGTTTCTGAGCCCAGCTGTGTGTTAGCTTGCACAGTCGCTCGTTCCTCATTATTTGAGCGTATCCAAGATTGGCAATATGATGATCCTCATTTGTGTGTCCTTAGGGACACAGTGCGGCACGATGATTCCAAGTAGGTTACATTAGGATATGATGGAGTTTTGAGGATGCGGGGTCGAGTTTGTGTGCCTAATGTGGATGGACTACGAGAGTTGATTCTAGAGGAGGCCCATAGTTCCCGATACTCTATTCATCTGGGCGCCGCTAAGATGTATCAGAACCTGCGGCTGCATTATTGGTGGATAAGGATGAAGAAGGATATTGTTGCATATGTGGCTCGGTGTTTGAATTGTCAATAAGTAAAGTATGAGCATCAGAGACCTGGTGGTTTGTTCCAGAAGATTGAGATTCCTGAGTGGAAGTGGGAGCATATCACTATGGACTTCATTGTTGGACTCCCACAGACTCAGAGGAAGTTCGATGCAGTATGGGTTATTGTTGATAGGCTGACCAAGTCAGCACATTTCATTCCTGTGGCAGTTTTCTATTCTTCTGAGAGGTTAGCCGAGATCTATATTCGCGAGATTGTTCGTCTTCATGGTGTGCCTGTGTCTATCATTTCGGACCGAGGTACGCAATTTACCTCACATTTTTGGAGGGCAGTTCAGAGTGAGTTGGGCACACGGGTCGAGCTGAGCACAACATTTCATCCTCAGACGGATGGGCAATCCGAGTGTACTTTTTTGGAGGATATCTTCTGAGCCTGTGTTATGGACTTTGGAGGCTCGTGGGATCAGTTTTTGCCTTTAACGGAGTTTGCCTACAACAACAGCTACCAGTCGAGCACCCATATGGCTCCTTAAGAGGCTTTATATGGTAGGCAGTGCCGGTCACCGGTTGGGTGGTTTGAACCAAGAGAGGCTTGGTTGTTGGGTACAGATCTAGTACAGGATGCCTTTGACAAGGTTAAGATTATTCAGGATAGGCTTCGTACAACTCAGTCTAGGCAAAAAAGTTATGTTGACCGTAAGGTTCGCGATGTAGTATTCATGGTCGGCGAGCGGGTGTTGCTTCGGGTGTCGCCTATGAAGGGCGTGATGAGATTTGGAAAGAAGGGCAAGCTAAGCCCTAGATTCATTGGTCCTTTTGAGATTCTTGATCGAGTGGGAGAGGTGGCTTACAGACTTGCATTGTCGCCGAGTTTATCAGCCGTGCATCCAGTATTTCATGTGTCCACGCTTCGAAAGTATCATAGCGATCCATCCTACGTGTTAGACTTCAGCACTGTCTAGTTGGACAAGGACTTGTCCTATGAGGAGAAGCTGGTAGCTATCTTAGACCGGCAGGTTCGTCAGTTGAGATCAAAGAGTTTTTCTTCAGTTCATGTTCTATGGAGGGGTTAGCCTGTTGAGGCAGCGACCTGGGAGTCCGAGTCCGATATGCGGATCCGATATCCCCATCTTTCTCCGGCTCAGGTACTTTTCTTTTGTCCGTTCAAGGACGAACAATTATTTTTAGAGGTGGAGAATGTGATGACCCAAAAGGTCATCACTCATTTTGAAAGTAAATTATGTGTTCCGAGGCCTTAAAAATCTCTTTTTGTCTCACCTGGATTTCCATGCGTAGTTCGGGCGCATTTTCAGAAAGCTTTTACGTGAAAACTAAGTAAGATAAGGAAATTGGCTTGTAAAATTGATTAAAGTTGACTTTGGTCAATATTCTTGGTAAACGGACCCAGACCCGTGATCCGTCGGTCTCGTAGGGTTCGTAGTAAAATATGGGACTTGGGCGTATGCCCGGAGTCGAATTCCGAGGTCCCAAGACCGAGAAATAAATTTTCGAAAGAAATTATTAACTAAAATTATAAGAGTTTTTAGAAATGTAGAGATATTTGAAATTGATAGTATTGGGCCCGTATTGTGGTTCCGGATCCCGGTAGAGGTCTTATAAAATAATTAAGTTAAATCTGGGAATTTTGGTGGGAATCGGAGTTCGTTTAGTATAAATCAGACCTTTATTTGAGAAAATAAAAATTTTGATGTTCTTGAGTGATTTAATGAATTTGAGGTTTAATTCATAGTTGTTGATGTTATTTTGATGATTTGATCACATGAGCAAGTCTGTATAATATTTTTGGACTTGCGTGCATGATTGGTTTGGAGCCCCGAGGGCTCGAGTGGGTTTTGGATAGGCTGAGGAGTAAAATTGGACTTCGAAAAAAATTATTGGTATCTGGTATTTTTGCCCAGGCCTCTGATCTCGTAATTGCGAGATCAGGCTTCGCAATTGCGAAGTTCTCAGGCATGGGAATTGCGACCCGGGCATCGAAAATGCAAACCTAGCCTGGGCAGGCCATGATTGCAAATGCGACATTTTGGTCGCAAATACAAAAGCGGCAGGGTCGCAATTGCGACTATTTCTTCGCAATTGCGAAGACTGTAGAAATACCAAGGGTTCGCAATTGCGAACCCCTGATTGCAAATGCGAAGGTGACAGGTTTCTTAAGGGTTCACAATTGCGAACCCTTGGTCGCAATTGCGACATCAGAGACCTGTTAAGTGGAATTTCAGACGGGATTTCATTCATTTTTATAACTTTTCAACCCTAAAACATCTTGGGCGATTTTTCAAAGGCACCTACTCTTCCAAATCATTAGTAAGTCATTTCTAATTCATTTTCTTCAATCTATAACATCCTTTCACATGATTTCAATTCAAAATCAAGGGTTTTCATAGGGAAATTGAGTGTTTTTGGGTAGAACTTAGGATTTTCAAATTTTGGGGATTTGGATCTCGATTTGAGGTCCGATTTCAAAAAAAATTATATATTTGAGTTCGTGGATGAATGGGTGATTGGGTTTTGGTTTGAACCTTGGGTTTTGACCATGTGGGTCCGGAGTCGATTTTTGACTTTTTTGGAAAATCATAAGAAAATCTATTTTCATGCATTAGAATTGATTCATTTAGCATTTATTGATTTTCGTTAAGTAAATTGTGGCTAGATACAAGCGAATTGGTGGTGAAATCGAGGGGTAAAGCGGTAGTTGAGGTTTGATTGTGTTCGTGGCATTGAGGTAAGTGTTTAGTCTAACCTTAGCTTGAGGGATTAGGAGTTGTGTCTTAATTGCTATGTGTTAATTGTTGAGTACGACGTATAGGTGTTGTGATGAGTATCTATACGTCAGTGTCAAGCATGCCCGTGAGTCTTATACTATGATTGATGTGACTCCGTTTTGTATTGTCCATACTTAATATGATGATTTCTAGTGTTGAACATTGAACATTGTAGAGCATTGACTCAAGTTGAGAATTGAGTTGTGAAGTAATTGTGGAAAAGAGAAGAGGTTTATGATATTGTCTCCCTTGTCGAGATGTTATTGCTCTTGATATTATTTTCCTTGCTGGGATGTTATTGCTCTTGATATTGTTTCCCTTACCGGGATATTATTGTTATACTATTGTTCCCTTGCCGGGATTCTATTGTGATTTTATTGATTCCCTTGCCCGAATTGCTTTGTGATTGTTGCTTAGGTAAGGATGAGTGTAAAAGCATGAAGGTGATGCCGTGCGTGATATTTGTGAGTGAGTGTTAATGCACGAAGGGTGATGCCGTGCCGATATTGTAAATGTAAAAACACGAAGGGCGATATCGTGCCATGATATGAGTGATAATGCACGAAGGATAATGTCGTGCCATGATTATGTGAGGTAAAAGCACGAAGGGTGATGTCGTGCTGATTATATTGATTCTTATGGTGAGAACGAGAGTAAAAGTACGAAGGGTGATGCCGTGCACTTGCGATTGCTTTCCTTATTCTTGCTTATAGTTGAATTTTGGTGCTCCGCATGCTTCTTTATTGAATTTTTATTTGTACACGATATTCCCCCGATCATGTTTCCCCTTCCTATCTTTAATTGCTAGTCTCTATCATTATTACTTGTTGTATATGATATAACTGCACAGGTTTATTTGGTAGTCTTGTCCTAGTCTCATCATTACTTCGCCGAGGTTAGGCTAGACACTTACCAGCACACGGGGTCGGTTGTGCTGATACTACACTCTACACTGTGTGCAGATCCCGATGCTGGAGCTTTTGGACCACAGTGAGGTTGCTGCCTTCAGTCCATCAGGAGATCCAAGGTAGTCTTGCAGGCGTCCGTAGGCCTTGGCGTCCCCTTCCTATCTAGTTTTTCTTCTGTTCTTTACTATTTCAAAGACAGACATGTATTTATTTTGTTCGGACCCTATTTATAGTATTCTTAGATAGTCTGTGAGATTTTGATACGAGTTCTGGGTGTGTTATGTTTATGAATTCTTATCGGTATTATCTTTAATTGTTATATTTCATTCTTCCGCATTATTTCTGCTGTTTATAAAATGTTAACTCACATTTGTTAAGGGATTAAAAATGAAAAAGGTAAAATAATTGGAATAATTCGCTTGCCTAGCTTTCACTAGTAGGCGCCATCACGACTCCCGAGGGTCGAAAATCTGGGTCATGATAGATACTCACTACTATTTATTTATGTACTGTAAAGAAAAGAAGCTACACTTCTAGATAATTGAATGAAAAAATCAAAAAGAGAATGACTAATAATTTGATGATAGGCATTGAGTTAAAGCTAACAAAATAGTATAGTAGTACACTCTACTACAGTATTTAATTCCTTATTCAAAAGAAGGCCAGAAGCTGTATATCGATCATTGCATGTTTCTTCTATGCTCATCAGAGGTACTCAGGGGAACAAGGTTTAGGACTTTTAAGTTTCATGCATTTTCCTGATTTCCCTTCTTGGAAAACAAGGCACCAATTAAAGGGATTAAAGGCTTCCTCTTCAATTTCTTCTTGAGCTGTGAAGGACTAGTCTCACATTCTTTCTTAACATCTTCCTTGTTGACAGCAATGACCTTAGTAAGCAGAGGGGGACTAGCAAACTTGACAGATCTCTTTTTCTGGAACTCGATCTGCTCCTCATCATCTTCCTCTACAGTTTGTATTTTGGCTTCAACTTTTGATGATGGTTGCTCAATGAATTTTAGCTCTTCAATCTCTGGATCCATCATCACTAATGGTACTTTGTGTTGGGGTTCTCTTGTCTTCAATTGTTGTATCTCTCTTCTTGTCTGTTCCAGCTCTTCTTTAAGAGATTGAAGGCAATGGGCCATAAATGTTCCTTCTTCTTTAGCTTTCTGGAGGCTTTGTTTTGTCTCTTCAAGCTCAACTCTTACTGCTCCTCCAAATTTGGGTTGGTTTTGTCCACCACTTGCCTTTGTCTGCACCTGACGTTGATCATTGAGATACTGATAAATTTGTAGGGAGTTGTTACGTAGAACCTATTTTGCTAGTCATGTAGCCAATATTTTATAATATTCCATCAGCTCCTCTTTGGCCATTGATTTTGGTTTAATTTTTTTTAAAAAAGTTTTAAAACATTGTTTGTTTATGAAATATGATCAGGTTTTGAAAGAAAAAAAAAATTCAAGTTCCAAAAACTGGTTTAGGACATTTTCTGGGTAAAATTTTTTCTTCTACTCACAAAACTTCAACTTTTTTTCAAGTAAAATGCATGTCCAAACACAACTTTCAATATTTATTTTTCAACACAGCTTCAAAAACTCTTTTTTTAAGTTTCAATCAAATCTATATCCAAACGCTAGCTTAATTATTCCGGTAGCATGTGATGATATTCCATGCAAACACATTCAGAATTTTAGTGCCCGTACCATACGTGTTATATATGGTTTAATTTCAGTCGGTTAGTATAATTCCATGTAATCAAATGGGCGCACAGTCAGTTTGTACTTTAATTTTTTATCATAATATAAGTAAGAGGTATTATCACTTTTAGCTCGCGCCAGAAACTATTTACATCTGATAACAAAAAAAATGTATAAAATTTGTATAATTTTTGTATATAACATACACAATGTATATATATACAAATTTTATACATTTTTTTGACTATTATTTTTACAGCGATTATACAGTGTCATTTTTCCTATAAGTAACAGGTTAACTAGTGCTTTACTAGGTTACCACTTACCAATATACTATCACAGAATTTACGTATCATTTACAA
Source organism: Nicotiana tabacum (assembly GCF_000715075.1). NCBI lineage: Eukaryota > Viridiplantae > Streptophyta > Magnoliopsida > Solanales > Solanaceae > Nicotiana > Nicotiana tabacum. The sequence continues at coordinate 139,032,937 of NC_134082.1, forward strand.
GTGACTGACTGAAAATATCTGTCACAACTCGCAATACAGAATACTCAAACTCAGCCTTAAAATACTTGGGAATATAATGGTAATGCATTATATAGCAATTAAGTCCATAATATGATGGAGTGCTAGTGAATTATATATGGGGCTTATTCAAGATCAAAGCCTTTCAACGATCAGAACTTGAGAAAGAGGTTAACACAGAAAAGCTATAAATGAAGGAAAAAAGAACCTCTTTAAGCTGCTTAGCATGTATCTCTCCAGCCAACACCTTTTCCCCGAACAACATAACTGCTTCCTTCACCGATCGAAAAGGCTGCCGCATGTCGATCTCCACACGTCCCCTCACCACCACTCCTTCTAATTCCCTTTCCATTTTCCTTTTCAGAATGCAGGAAAGTAACTGAACTTCTTCTTTTCTATTTGTGCAGTGGTAATTAATTAAAAGGAAACTAGAAACTCCTCAGCAACTGCATTAATGAAGTTGACGACGAAATTTTGTATTGTCATTTTGATTGTCAAATTTAGGTTTATATATGAGAGAACGAAGAAAGAGGTTGTTTGTTACAAATTGGTAGGATAATTCTAGGATTACCTAATAAAGAATGTCATGAAAATCATTTTAGGGAAGGAGCTAAGGGTGTTGGAGGTGGGGGGATTCATTTCTTCGCGTTCACTTCACTAGAAGATATATATTTGATTTGTTTGTTATTTGATGGTGATATTTACTGCTTATAATGATCTGTTTGGTGGTTGCACCATCACATTTCAAATGCCTACTAAATCTTACAGCAATAACAATTTCCCTAAACAAAGAGATAAGAATTAGAAAAAGAAAAAATCAATGTAGTTGTGAAAGAGATTTTCCGAAGTCTTGGTGCCGCCACCCTCACCAAAAGTGGACCTTTAAAGGGACCCAATCTTCGTTTTTTCTGAAATTGACCTTCCTCCTATGATCCAATTCAATATGTATTTTTCTGTCTTTATATACGGCAACTGTTTCCTGTATATATAACTACGTATATATGTTTGTAACTAGATATGTATATGGTCTATTTTCATGCTTAATTCCGATCAAAATCATAGGAGTTCACGAAAGGGACATCAAGAAAAAAGCTCTTATATAATGATATATTGGTTGTACAGATTGATTTGATTGCTGAATTTCTAGTACTGTTCACTTATATTTAGAACAAAACAATCTTAATCGTCTTGAAATAAAATTAAAGCGGCTACTTGTCAAGAAAGAATGTATAAAAAGAAGTCATCATAATCGTATAAGAAAAAATATAGACATTGTTTACCTCGAAAATACGAGTAACTATTAAATTTGATTTATGGTTTTAAAGATATGTGATTTAGTTCAATACTAATTAATAACCAAGCTAACATATAAATGAAGGAAATAAGTAAAATCAAACCAGTGTGTAAGACAGTCTCGACCTCGAGCTAAGGTGGCCTCGAGAATAATAATCAAGTAAAAAGACGATTCTAATGAAATATGAGCCAAAAAGTAAGAGAGTATATTCTTTGCAATGATTGATGATGGTTACAAATGATTGGGGTCCTCTTTATATAATAGGGGAACCCTAAATAAGGTACATTTCTATTTACAGTAAAGAATCTTATTGGGACAGTTGTCTAACCGCCTAGTACGGATTAGTACTAACTCGTACAAATCTATTCGGAATTTACACCACGATCTTGGGGAAGTAGCCGGAATCTTGCTCATTCTGCAAAGCCATAACGACATTATCTCGAAGCCGGTCACGTTCGGCCTCAATATTCATCGGTCACTTTGATCTTCGATTTTCGAACTCTGCCATCAGCATCAAACCAGTGTACTTTCGACCGATTCTTGAAGTGGTTCCTCGAACCCACTAAATCGAGCATACTTGATTTTGACCGTATACAGATAGTCCCCGTGTTACTTAGAGTAAGATGATAATAAACGACTTGATCCTCGATGCTCCGATGCCTCGATCATGCTGTCAATCTCGTGACGTCAGCGACTGAAGCGATTGAATGGTCGCTTGTGCATAGTTCCCAAGGTAATTATTGGAGGCGGCTGATGGTTGGCCGTTGGTTTCCCTAAACCGTTAAAGTGGCCTCTATAAATAGGCCAATTTTACAGTTTTTGCAATCTTTACTTCTCAAATCACCCTTAAAATCTCACTAGCCTCTTCAACTTCTCTGAGTTCACCCTTTTCTCCATTTGTTCTAACTACAACATCAAATCCTTCTCTTCTCTTGAATGTCTTAACCACAATGGCTAAAACATCTAAAACCGTTCCTCAGAAAGAAAAAGCTTCATCATCGCGGTCGTCCAGAGATAGAACGGTGGTGCCATCTCGTATCGATGAGTGTATTCTCGGGCCATGCGAGCTAAATTTCAATTTTAAAATCGATAAAACGGCATCGACACTAGGCCGATATGAGCCCATGTATCGATACATCTGCTTGATAACCGAAGATGGAACTTGAGCAGGTGAAAAAGGATTGTAATTGGGAGAATAAGGATGTTGTGATCCCTTCCCCCGATGAGGACATTACCACCCTTAAAGTAGGGTACTTAAGCATGTATACTTACCCTTTCACATCGGGTCCCGTAGATCAAGCTCTGGGTTCCACAGACCCAGTGATTCTTGATTTTTGCCAACAATACCAGGTGACGCTTGGCCAGATCTACCCTTTTTTCTGGCGCATCGTCAATCTGATCAGATATTTCTCAGGCCTAGTCGAGGGGATGCCTTTTACCCTTGACCACCTGATCAGGCTATACATCCCTCGCATTTATCGAGGTGGCCTGATAAAGCTTCAGCGTCGATCCTCGAAGTCCCTTTTCTCCAGCATCGATGAGGACAAGGACAGAGGATGGATGAGACAGTTTGTCCGAGTCACGACCTCCGATCTGATTCCTGCTGAGAAGATGCCATTCCCCGATGAGTGGAACATGAAACGTAAGAACAAACTTATCGATGGTGATTAATATCCTGCTTTCCCTATTCTTTCTCGATCTAATTCTTTTCTGATGATGCAGTTGTCTCTTGGTTTCTTGGTGTGGTTCCGGGCCTCGCAGGTTGGGTCCGGCAACTGGCATCCACTTCTTCCTACGCGGAACGCAGTTGGTGTGATTTGGCCAAGGGTCGATGGGAAGCTAAAAACCATGGTGAGTTATCTTGTTTACATATTGATGTTTCGTAATTGAATACTCACTTTACAATTATGCAGGCCTCGGAGACGCCATTGCTATGCGACCGCCCCTGCCCGTTGAAGAAGAAATCCCAAAATCGACCAAAGAGAAGAATAGGAAAAGGGGGTCGCCTGCAAGTTCCCTGAAGCCAAAGAAAAGCAAGGCTCGAAAGCCTAAGGACGATCCTGCGTCCCTATCTTCAGAAGCGGCCCAACACCTTGGGGATGACAGGAGGAGGGAGAAGATAACGACTGCCTGTTGGTAACTCAGAAAAGAGGAAGCACTGACATTTCGAAGGCCGCTGAACCGATGGTGGCTGATGCGGTTCAATCTCAAACCGAAGAAATTTTGTAGGGGAGCTCGAGTAGAGTCCCCGATCCATTAGGTGGTAAAAATACGTCTCGTCCCGGGGGACATTTGGTGGGCGAGCCCGAGGATCCTAGTTCTGAGGCCCTCCACAGAGAGGATAATATCCCAAGTAAATTACTTGGGATAATAATGTGGATGACTCGCCGCGAGCCTTGTGTTCTCCGAAGGGAAATTTCGAGATGCCCGGGCCATGAGGACTCTTGATGTGGGAACGACCCATGAAGGGAGTGATATTTTTCGGGAGTGCCTTGTAGGGATCGAAGATGGTCCCGATCCTGATGCCTCATTTATCTTTTATGAGGCCCAGAGGCTTTTCAAACAAGTAAGTTTTTTTCTTCATAATTATGCTCGAGTTTTTATTCTCATTTTTCTCAGTCTGACTCCTTTTCTTTGTGTGAAGGCTGTGGCGCTTCATCGACAAGCATTTTCCAAATCTCGAGTCGAGCTTGCCCGATGCGAAGCCGAACTCAAGAAGCTGGTGGAAGAGAGGGATGACCTAAAATGCCTCTATGTATAGAAAGAAGAGGAGGCCAGAGATCTTCGAGTTGAATTGGCGAAAGCTCGTCAAGAGCATACTGAGCTCATTGAAAAGGTAATGTATCCCTTATCCTGTTATGCACTCATTTGATTTAGTGACTAATACTTCAACTTTGCAGGCCCAGCAAAAGGGCGAGCTGGTGGAGCAGCTTCAAGATAAGCTCAAGGTGAAAGAGGCTGAGACCTTGGGGTGGAAGCAACATACGGATCGTCTCGCCTCGGAGAAAGACACGCTTCGGGATCAACTGACCTCGATCGAGTTCCATCTTTAAAATGTAAAGGGAGAAAGCCTAGCCCAGAGCCAAAATATTGAAGAGCTCGAAGCTAAATTGGCCGCTGAGCTTGCGAAGGCCAAATCCGATGCAAAGGCGTTTGTGTCCTCTATCGAGCTGACGCCGAAGCTGCCAATATTCGGGCACAGGAAATCTCTATAGCGGCTGAAGTCAAATTATCATGTGCTCTTGATCACGCCAGGCGACAATCCCAGAGAGAAACTCTCAAGGAGGTGCATGCTCGTGGTTTAGACCTATCAGCTGACATTGAAAAAGCAAAAACTTTGGAGGATGAGGGTGACGCTTTACTCTCTGATGGTGAGTATTCCGCCAGTGGATCAGAGAGCAGAGGAGATGAGGATGAAGTCCCCGAGGAGGAGGTTACTGAAGACGCGACTCCCAAGGATGTAGCTCCCAAGGATGTGGTTTCTGAGGACGTGGCTCCCAAAGTAGCTTAGGCTCTTTTGTTTTTGGTTTTTGTATAAGTCCCTTTTGTGGGCATTGTAAATACTCTTTATGAAAATAAGGAATTCCCTTTATTTTCGCTTCATCTCCGATTTGTATCGAATTCTGCTTCATCTTCATTTATGAAATTTTTTGATGTTATAACTTTAATGATCTAGTGAGCACTGGCTCATATTCAGAATAGAACAAACCCTTAGGTTTTTTAGTGAGCAATGGGTGATCTTTGAACTTATAATAGAATACCTCTTAAGGTTTTTGTTAATCCTCCAGCTATGCTTAAGTTGATTGGGTGTGAGCTCCGGATGATGGGACTCCTAAGTCCGAGTTGAATGAGAGCAATGTCTCGAACTCTACATGCTTTGGCCCTTATGCTCTTTTAGGTCGGCCCTTAGGCTCTTTAAGTTGGGCCGATTCGGCCTATAAAGCGGCTATAATTTTCCCTCTTTTCGGCTAAAAGACTTAGTGAAAATTTCTTCATGCCTTAGCATGTGTTTTTTGTACTTGTTGGGTTTTTTCGAAGGTTCGATTGATCGGAACCTCATTTGTAATACGTTTGTGTTACGATAATTGAAATTCCTCTTGTGGCTTTTTTCGAAGGCTGATGTTATCGAAGCCTTTACGTTATTCGAGGGCTGATTTTATCGAAGCCCTTTTTTATTTGCTTTTGCCGAGGGTAGCCTAATTTAACCGGCTTTTCAAAGTATTTGAAGGCCTTTAACTTATGTCGGACGTCTCTGAGCCACATTATTTTGGTCGTAGCCTTTTTTATATGACTGTAGTCTTTGATGTGGCCGTAGCCTTTAATATGGACATAGCCTTCGAGTATGTCATTTGGACTTGTTTCCCAGTAACCTTTTGAACTTGTTCGAAAGGTTAGTCTTCGAGTATGATGGCCTTGGCCTTCATGTCGAAGGGATGCCTCTTTGAGGTCTTATGAATTCGAGTTTGGATGACTTATATGTTGATTGTCGATGACAGTCCGCGAGTATTTGAGGTATATTCGTGTGTTGGCCCTTGTGTCGTTTCTCGCAAAATCACAAGTATGATATTCGTATAGTAGCAAATTTCTTTGAGACACAAAGTGTTTTGATATAGAAAAAATGCTTCTTTGAATAATTGGTACATGCGTACATATTTTGCCGTCGGGGTTCGATTATTCTATATGGACACAGTTCATCTGACCGTTTGTCTCATTATAAAGTTTTCCTATCGAGGCCCCCTTCGGCGTGAAGTATTTTCCTTGAAAATATAATCTCCGAAGGTAATGCCCCCAGTATTCGAGGTTGATTGAGAAGAAACCTTGGATACCGTTGAATTCTCCTTAGGTAGCACATAGTTGTTGCCTCGTTAAAAACCTCGCTGGTAAAATCCATTGGGGATAAAATCCAATCTAAGGTAAAAATAGTGCAACGCATGCTTTAAAACCTAAGGTCTTCGTGTAAAAAGGTGCCCTTGTTTGAGTAGTGATACATTCTAATTGTTCAGCAATTGTTCGCCTCCCATCGTGCCAAGTTTGTAAGATCCTTTACCGACAACTCCGATGACTCGATACAGTCCTTCCCAATTCGGGCCTAGTTTCCCTTCATTCGGGTCTCGAGTACTGAGGGTGACCTTTCGTAGAACTAAGTTCCCGATTTCGAAGTGTCGAAAGTTAGTCCTTCTATTATAATATCTCTCAATTCTTTGTTTTTGCGCCGCCATCCAAACAAGTGCAGCTTCTCATTTTTCATCTAATAGCTCGAGGCTAGTATTCATAGCCTTGTGATTTAACTTTTCCGATGCATGTCAAAACCTGGCGCTGGGTTCTCTAACCTCAACCAGAATTAAGGCCCCGGAGCCATATATTAAAGAGAATGGAGTAGCCCCCGTGCTGGACTTTGATGTCATTCGATATGCCCAAAGGACCTCGGGTAGAACTTCTCTCCATTTGCCTTTTGCATCGTCCAACCTTTACTTTAGGTTTTGAATGATAGTTTTGTTTGTTAACTCGGCCTATATATTCCTGATTGGGTGGTATGGTGTTGATAAGATCCTCTTTATTTTGTGTGCTTCGAGGAACTCCATTACCTTGTTGCCAACAAATTGCTTTCCATTGTCACGATCTCGGCAGGTATCCCGAATCGACATATGATGTGGTCCCAGATGAAGTCAATAACTTCTTTTTCTCTGACCTTCTCGAAGGCTTGTGCTTCCACCCATTTAGAAAAGTAGTCAGTCATAAACAGTATGAATTCAACTTTACCTGGGGCCGTTGGAAGAGGGCCAACTATGTCCATTCCCATTTCATGAAAGGCTACAAGGACAGAACTGAGTGAAATTGCTCTCTGGGCTGATGAATCATCGATGCAAACCTTTGATATTTATCACACTTTCTGATAAACTCCTTAGTGTCTTTTTCCATGCTATCCTAGTAATACCTTGCTCTACTAATTTTGTGAATCAAAAACTCGGCGCCGGAGTGATTCCCACAAGTGCCTTCGTGGATTATTCATAGAACATAATCGGTATCCCCTGGCCCTAATCATACCTCCAATGGTCCATCGAAAGTCCTCCTGTACAATGTTCCATCCTCATCCAATGTGAACCTAGCAGTTTTGGTTCGTAGAGCCCTTGACTCTTTATGATCCGATGGGAGCTTTCCACTTTTCAAATAGTCGATATTCTTATTCCTCTAATCCTAAGTCAAACTCGTAGAATTTATTTCGGCATGACCCACTTCGACCACAGATCACGATAATTGGACGACAGTACCTAGAACAATATCATCTTCTTCTACTGATGACCCCAAGTTAGCAAGTGCATCGGCCTCACTATTTTGTTCTCGAGGCACATGATCTAGGGTCCACTCCTTGAAAAGATGTAGGGTTACCTGTAGCTTATCCAAGTATTTTTGCATCTTATCCCCTCGACCTTCGAAACTTTTGTTTACTTGGTTCACTACCAACAGAGAATCGCACTTGGATTCATTGACTTCTTCCCCCAAGCTTTTAGCTAGCTCGAGACTTGCAATCATGGCCTCATACTCGGCCTCATTATTAGTCAACCTAGAAGTTTAGATAGATTATCGAATAATACTACCTATTGGTGGCTTCAAAACAATTCCAAGCCCGGACCCTTTCACATTCGAGGCTCCGTTCGTGAAAAGTGTCCATACCCCTAATAATGTACCCGATTTTAGTAGAAGTTCTTTCTCCACTTTGGGTACGAGGGTCGGCGTAAAATCAGCCACGAAGTCGGCTAAGATTTGAGACTTGATGGCCATTTAGGGTTGATATTCGATATCGTACACACCAAGTTTGATGGCCCATATGGCCAACCGGCCCGATAGTTCGGGCTTATGTAAAACATTTCGAAGGGGATAAGTGGTCAAACACACATATGGGATGACACTAAAAATATGGCTTTAACTTTCTAGATGCTCTTATTAATGCAAGTGCCAACTTTTGTAAGTGTTGATATCTAGTTTAGCATCACCTAGAGTTCGACTTACATAATAAATAGGGAATTGCGTACCTTGCTCTTCTAGAACCAGTACCCCACTTACCGCTATCTCAGACACTACCAAATACAGGTAATGCTTTTCTCTACCTTTGGAGTGTGAAGCAGAGGTGGGCTTGATAAATATCGTTTTAAATCATCCAATGCTTGCTGTCATTCCGGGGTCCATGCAAAATTATTTTTCTTTTTGAGAAAGGAAAAGAATCTATGGATTCGATCTGATGAACTAGAAATAAATCGACCCAAGGAGGTTATTCGTCCTGTTAGCCTTTGTATGGCTTTCACACTGTCTACGATAGTGATATCCTCGATGGCCCTGATCTTGTCGGGGTTGATTTCGATCCCTTGATTTGATACCATGAATCCGAGGAACTTGCCCAAACCGACCCCGAAGGCACATTTCTCTGGGTTAAGCTTCATGTTGTATTTATTCAAGATTTTGAATGTTTCCTGCAAGTGAGTTAAATGGTCCTCTGCGTGCAGGGACTTAACCAACATATCGTCAATGTAAACTTCCATTGATTTACCTATCTGTTCCTCGAACATTCTGTTAACTAGGCGTTGGTATGTTGCTCCAACATTTTTAGCCCGAAGGGTATTACATTGTAACAGTATGTTCCAAACTTAGTGATAAATGAGGTCTTTTCCTGGTCCTCCGGGTTCATCTGAATTTGATTGTACCCGGAGTAGGCGTCAAGAAAAGTTAGAATCTCATGGCCGGTTGTGTCATCGATCATGCAATTGATGTTCGGCAATGGAAAAAAGTCTTTAGGGCATGCTTTGTTTAAATCCTTATAATCTACGCACATTCTAAGTTTATTTCCCTTTTTAGGAACTACAACTACGTTGGCTAACCATTCGGAGTATTTTACCTCCCGAATAGACCCTATTATAAGAGGTTTGGCTACCTCATCCTTTATGAATGCATGCTTTACCTCAAACTGGGGCCTCCTTTTTTGCTTTACCAGTTTGAACCTGGGGTCGAGGCTTAGCCGGTGTGTTGTTATTTCCGGTGGGATCCCTGTCATGTGTAAATGGGACCAAGCAAAACAATCCATATTATCAATAAGGAATTGAATGAGTTTTTTCCTAAGTTTGGGTGTTAACCTCGTACCCAGGTATACCTTTCTCTCGGGTATGTATTCGATCAGTATGACATGTTCCAGTTCCTAGCATTAACTTGGTTGCGTCGGACTCTTCGGGAACAACAAAAGTTTGAGGAGTAAGAAGATCCTCTTCTTCTTCTTCTTCGGTTACCTCCTGCTCTGACTCGATCGAGGCTAGGGGCGGTGATTCCTATTTGGCCGTCTGCTTATCTTTGGTGCTTGACTTTTTCGAGGTCGAAGGCACTGGTGTCGGTATCACCTCCTCGACTGCAAATATTTCCTTTGCAGCATGCTATTCTCTGTAGATCGTTTTCACACCATCCACTATTGGGAATTTCATCATCTGATGAAGGGTTGAAGATAATGCCCTCATGTTATGGATCCATGGCCCCCCGAGAAGTGCATTATATCTCATGTTGACTTTGATGACATGGAATTTTGTATCTTGGATGATCTCGGCCACGTTCGCTGGTAGGATTATCTCCCCCTTTGTTGTTTTACTTGCCATGTTGAAGCCATTTAGGACTCGGGATGCAGGTACAATTTGTTCCTGTAGGCCGAGCTGCTCTACGACCCTCGATCTAATTTTGTTTGCTGAGCTACCTGGATCCACTAGAACAAGTTTAACTTGAATTTTATTTAACAAAATAGAAATTACCAGGGCATCATTGTGCGGCTGAGATATGCCTTCCGCTTCCTCATCATTGAATGATAGGACGCCCTCGGGCATGTAGCTCTAAATCCATTTTTCTCTAGTGATCGACACCTTGGTGCATTTGAATATAGGCCCTTGTGGAACATCGACACTGCCAACGATCATATGAATTATGTGTTGCGGTTCTTCCTGCTCATTTTTCTGTATGCATCTCTTTTCCTGAAGTGTTTCTTAGCTCGTTCACTGAGAAATTCTCGAAGATGACCCTTGTTAAACACCCAAGCTACTTCCTCCCTTAGCTGCTAGCAGTCGTCGGTTCTATGGCCATGTGTGTCATGATACTTACACATCAAGTTTGGATTCCTTTGAGAAGGATCAGTTTGTATAGGCCTAGGCCACTTGGTGTCTTTGATTCTTCCAATAGTTGACACGATCCCCGATGAATCTACACTGAAATTATACTCTGACAATCGAGATGCTTCCACGGGGTCGGTATGTTTATCAAAACCATTCTTACTCATGAGTCCCCGAGAGCTTTGACCTCGATTATTTCTCCGATCGTTCTGAGGAGCATTACACCCTGAACTGTTGATTCTCTGATCGACATATGGCTGACACCGTTCCTTGTTTGATCTTGATTCCCTGTTTGTATCCCTCAGGGGCTTAGCTACCATTCTATTAGGATGAACTGAAACCGATGGGGCTCATAATAGTCGTCCTCAACCCTAATCTTCGATTGGTAACGATTATGAATGTCTGACCACATCACAGCTGGGTACTCAATCAGATTCTGCTTTAATTATCATAACGCGATCGAATTCCACTCGTTCAAACCCTGCATAAAAGCCTGTACAACCCTGTCATTCGAGACCGGTAGTAATTCCATTCACTCCATTTGAAACCGAGATACAAACTCCCTTAACATCTCATCGTTCCTCTGTCTTATATTAAAAACATCCGATTTCCATGTCGCCACCTTTGTGGCCCCGGCATGTGCTTTCACAAAGACATCTGCTAACATAGCAAATGAATCAATAGAGTTCGGGGTCAAGTTGTGATACCAAATCATGACTCCTTTCGACAAAGTTTCCCCAAAATTTTTAACAATACTGATTCGATCTCTTCATCATTCAAGTCATTTCCTTTAATCCCGCAAGTGTATAAGGTAATATGTTCATTTAGGTCGGTCGTCCCGTTGTATTTAGGTATATCGGGCATGCAAAACATTTTAGGAATGGGCTTCGGAGCCGCACTCAGAGGGAATGGACTTTGAATGAACTTTTTGGCATCCAAACCTTTCAAGATCAGGGGTGCCCCCGGTATTTGATTAATACGAGAGTTATAAGTCTCAACTTTCTTGTCATTACCCTCAATTTTCTTCTCCCCGGACTCGATTCTCTTGGTGATTTCCTCGAGCATCCTCATAATTGTAGGGTCAATCCCCGAGCCATTACCGTTTGATCTTTCCAGTATTAGCTCAGTACGTTGAGTGTTTTCTGGTTCGACTACACTTGGAGTTTTGTGCTGACTTTGAAACTGAACGATAGCAACCTGTTGAGATTGTAACATTTCGAATATTACTTGGAGGCTGACTCCCCCGTCTCCTATACCCTATTTTCCTTGGCCACCAGATCGGGCTTCCCTACGTACACTTCCTCCGGGGTCTGTGCCTAAATCCGCATCCAAAGCAATGTGCGAACTAACCTCGACTGGTTCCCCATTCAGCACTTCCCTAGGTTAATCGATGGTACACTGACCCCTACATTGTTGTTTTCCCCATGAAATACAAGACCCCCATTGCCGTGTACGAGTTTGTTTTGCGAGTTTGACATGTTTTAACCTGAGAACAAAAAATCTTGACAAGAACAAGTGTGAAAATAACGTGTGTTATCCGAATCAGTACTGAAATAATCACTATTATCTTTAGCCCCACGGTGGGCGCCAAACTATTTACCCCGAAAATATGAGTAGTAATTAAATTTGATTTTGATTTTAAAGATATGTGATTTAGTTCAATACTAATTAATATACATAACATATAAATGAAGGAAATAAGTAAAACCAAACCAGTGTGTAAGACAGTCTCGACCTCGAGCTAAGGTGGCCTCGAGGTTGGTTAAGAATAATAAAGCAAGAACAATCAAGTAAAAAGATGATTCTGATGAAATATGAGCCAAAAAGTAAGAGAGTATATTCTTTGCCAATGATTAATGATGGTTACAAATGATTGGGGTCCCCTTTATATAATAAGGAACCCTAAATAAGGTACATTTTTATTTACAGTAAAGAATCTTATTGCGACAACTGTCTAACCGCCTAGTACGGATTAGTACTAACTCATACAAATCTATTCCGAAATTTACACCACGATCTTGGGGATGTGATAGGAATCTTTCTCATTCTGTTATAAAGCAACAACGGCATTATCTTGAAGCCGGTCACATTCAGCCTCAATATTCATCAGTCACTTTGATCTTCGATTTTCGAACTCTGCCATCGGCCTCGAACCCAGTGTACTTCGAACTGATTCTTGAAGTGGTTCCTCGAGCCTATTAAATCGAGCATACTTGATTTTGACCGTATACAGACATCACGTCAAGGGACAACTGCCTTTTTATTGGAAGGTTAATTAAAAGAAAACACAATAAAATGGACAAAGAAGAGAAAGATAAATCTTCTACCCTTTTCTTGATTCTAATCTGCATCTCTTACCATTTTATCTAACTTTCACAACGTTTGGATGAAAATAAAGGGGTTTTGCAGTAAATTCTCCTTTATGTTGCTCTAATTCAGGGTCATTCTCTATATGTGTGATATTTTGGGCATATATCACTTTTAGCTCGCGATCGAAATTATATATCTCCGATAACCGCATAAATATATAAAATTTGTATATTTTTTATATATTACATACAAAAATATATTAAATACAATATATATTTTCCGGCTATTATTTTTTGAGTGGCCATACATTGTCATTTTACGACATTTAATATTATTACTAACAAAATCATCATTTAACTTTACTTTAAAATTAGAGTTTTACTACATGTAATCTTTATGTTTAAGCCAAAGTCTATAAATACCTTGCACCCCTGGGTTTGACTGATTGTAAATTTTTTCACACATTATAGAAATGCCTCCTCCCCTTGATCTCTCAAAAAGACTTGTGTGCCATTTTTATTCATGAAATGTCTTAAAGAAATTCACGTGAAAATCAAACTTCACTAAGCATTTTTTTCATTAATCCAAGTAAAAAAGAACAATGTGTAGGCCTTTTCTTATAGTAGTACCTTCTAAATCATTGCTTATAAGACACTAACTAACACTTTCATGAAAGACTCAAAATTAAATTGGTTACTATTTGACTAAAAAGTATGAAACTCTTTGTTAAACTAATTAAGTAAAAGGATAAGGGATTAATCCAAGTTAAAGATAATAACCTTAGATCTAGAATTAGTTTATGTGAATAACGTGGGACCACGATAAAGTGGGCTTAATGCCATACATAATAAATGTCGATATATTTAATGGAATGCGAATAAGCAATAAATAACAATAAATGACACTAAATGTAAATAAGGAAGAAGATTCACCCAATAAAAAAAGATATGAATAATTCCTTCTTCTGACAATGATGAATGACAAGACTATGAGAGAATATTATACATTTTCTTGGATCTGGTGGAAATGACAATGGATAGAATGTAAAGATTGAATCTCTCTCAGAAAGTTGTTCTTTGTATTTATCTAGAGAGCTTACTATTCAAAAGTGTTCTTATCAAATGGAATACTACATGCCTTTTGCCTTATCTCTCCTACTATTTATATGGGATATTCCCAAAGAACCGTAAAAGGTACAATAGAAGGAATATTCAATAGAATATTCCCTTTAAAAGTTCCAAAGTTGTACTGGCCGTTATTTCTGTCCATGTTGCTCGACCTCGGCCTCGATGAGCCACTCAACGACTCATTATTGTTGACTACTGATCGACCTCGGCCAAACTGCCCCATTATAAGTTACAATTATCACGATAATCACCTCTTCGTGCTGAATTTATTCGGTCGGATTTTGACCCATACAGTTAGTCCCTCCGTTTATCGAGGTTGTCTTTTGATCGATCTCAATGAGCAGACTTCATTAGTCTCAATTCGAGAAATTCGAATGGGGAGGTCGATTAATAGGAATCGCAGCCGAGATGGTGACATGGCATTTCGAGAGCCACACTTAATGACGTCGGTTTAGAATGACGCCACAGCCTCACGCATCATCATTACGCATTTTCTCTATGCGTTGCATCATTTCTAGTGTCGTTGTCGCTTTGATCCTAGTGCATTTGATGGTTACTTGTCCGATCCGAGCGCTATTGTTCTCTATAAATAAAGGGGAGAAACCCTTTGAATGAACTTTTACAAACTTTTTCTTATATTGATAAAGTACGCGGAGCTCGCCAACCGTGAGATTTTCATCCGCCATCTGCTGCATCTTTTTGTGCCGAGCTTTCACAAGGGTACGATGATAGACCTCCGCCACCGTGGGACCAAGGGACTGGTGGTGAAAATGGACGATAAGACAAATCATCAACTTCGGTTCAACTTTTTCTATGTCAAAATCAAGCACGTGGTGGCAAATCCAAGTGGATTCCCTGAGGTGTGGAACTTCGCCCGTAAGTATTTTTGCTAACTGATTGTTTGTTGTTTCTCTTCGGTGATTTAATCGATCTTCCTTTTTTGTGCTGCCGAGAAATAGCCTCCTTTGTTGGCTGCCAATATTCGCTACTAGGTGACTCAAATTTTACCCCACACGATGGGGATCCATGAGTGGTCATTGTTCAACAAGAAGTTTGGGCATAAACCTTCTTCGACCGGTGAGTCAAGTTTTGATTTTTAGTTACTTTGACCTTAATACCGTCTTCTTTTTCACTTTATGTAGTTTTTCTTTGTTGGGTTCCGAGGAAAGCGAAGGCTCCCACCCCCATTTTTCGTCAATCGGGTGCCTCAACCAGGTCTCTGCTCGCTGCGACTATAGGCGAGTCTGCACACACTATTGCTTCTTTTCAGGCCTCGACCCTACATAGGCCTGGTCACCGGGAAGCTGCCCCATCAGCGGAGATTCCTACTTCTCCTATACTGCATTTAATGGACGAGTCATCACCGATCGAGGAGGAAGCAACTCTTCTAAAAAGGCATAGAGTAGAGGTCTGCGGTGAGGCGGTAGGGAACGAAGAGCCAACAAGGGGCGATCCCGAGCTGGCCACGGTCGCACCCTAGGGTGGCATGGTTTTTGATGAAGAGACTGCATCCCCTTCAGATATGGAGATTGCTCCCTTGTCATAGGTCACCGTGGAAGGAGGAGGACGATCAGATGCAGCGGAGTTTGTTCTGAGGAGTGATCCAATGACGTCAAAGCGGGACGACGATCCTTCCTTTGTCGAGGAGAGGGCAAAAGGTATGGCCATGGATGGATATGAGTCCATTTTCGATACCGACCACGAAGAGGAAATGATGTTCGATAACGGGTTTACCCGGTAGAGGTAAGAACAGAGGGATCTACTCGTTCTGTAGTCATCCCTTTGGATGGCGACTAGCTGACGAACACAAAGTGTGTAGTTCCTTCTTTGGTCCATCTTTGCTCTGGCACCGAGAACAGGAATTTACAGTCGTTTAAGGATGCCGATCTGTCATTAGGAATATCTGCAATGGCTTTGAGGGTAAGTTTGTATTTGTTTTTGTTGTTCTTGTACCTTACTTCCTTTCTCCTTTTTGTTTTTATTGACTCTTTTTGGCTCGTCCTTTTTCCTATAGACTCTCATTTTGGAGATCGAGAGAGCCCGCCAAGAGGAGAAGTTTCAAGAAAATGGTTTTGAAGTATCGCAAGTACCATGACAAGTACCGTGATATGCGCGCCTGGTTCAGTGCGGAAAGTAATTTTTCGTCCCTTAGAGATGAGTTGGGGCAGAAGGACGATGAGCTCGTGAGGGTCATCATCATATGCAATGAGATCGAGGCAGCACTTAGAGCCAAGGAGGACGAGCTCAAAGTGAGAAGGGGGTCGTGGTTGTGTGTGTCTACCTTCAAGCTCAAATGCCATCCCTGCGGGCTGAGCTTGAGCAGATCTCGATCAGAGCTAATGGCTTAAGTGATGAGTTGATCGAAAAAGTGGCAGAGTTGGAGAAGGCCGATGAGATAATCGAATGATAACTCTTTAATTAATTCGAACGAGGTCGAATATGAGTTGATTCGAGCGATGTCAAATATTACTCGTGGCTGATTCGAACGAGGTCGAATGTGAGTCAATTTGAGCGAGGCTGAATGTTGACTCTTCATTAATTCGAACATGTTCAAATGTGATTCGATTCGAGCAAGATCGAATGTTGACTCTTAATTAATTCTAAAGAGGTCGAATGTGAGTTGATTCGAGCAAGGTCGAATGTTACTCGTAGTTGATTCGAACGAGGTCGAATGTGAATATTTTGATTGGTTCAGAGTTAAAACTTGGTGGAGACAGGCGAACATCATTTGTTTGTATGCTTTGCTTATATATATACATTAGAGAAGTTTACACATTTTTCGGGCTAGTATTCCAGTCTCAGTCTATCCAGTCCCTTTATTGTTTGACCTAGAGATGTATTCGAGGGGCCGAGCAATGAACTTGCCAACTTGTAATCTCACTTGATCATGCTTAACTTCGAAATGTCCTTCTTGATGCCTCATTAAAAACCTCCCCGAGAAAACCTAATTGGGACAAAACTCATGTGAGGGAAAAAGAGTACGGCTCGGAAACATCTTTCCTTAGAAGTTGAAGTACTTGAGGTGCGCGATGTTCCAGTTGTTTGGTAAATGTTTTCCCTCCATTATTTCTAGTTGGAATGACCCTTTACTTGTTGTCTCCGTCATTTTGTATGGGCCGTCCAATTAGTCCCTAGATTTCCTTCTCGTGGATCCTTGCTTGCTTGTGTTTTGGCTTTGAGTATGTAGTCTCCGACTTTGAGCGGTCTGATCTTGGCTTTTTTGTTGTAGTATCGCTCTGCCTGTTGTTTCTGAGCGACAATTCTTATGTAAGCCATATCTCATCGTTCTTCAGCCTCGTCGAGGTCTTGCCTCCTGCTATCATTGTTTCTCGGCCCGCTCTCGAGTGAGTACCTTAGACTTGGTTCTTCGACCTCGACCGGTATTATAGCGTCAGTCCCCCTAGACCAGTGAGTAAGGTGTTTCTCCTGTGCTTGTTTTTGGCATTGTGCGGTATGCCCATAGCACTTCCGGCAATAACTCCAGCCACAGTCCCTTGGCGTTCTTGAGCTTCTTTTTCATGATATTTAATATTGATTGTTAGAGGACTCCGCTTGCCCGTTGCCCGCGGGATGATATGGCTTGGCGAGTATTCTTTTGATATGCCATTTCTCGAAGAATTTGGAAATATTTTTTCCAGTGAATTGAGGCTCGTTGTCACAACTGATTTCTTTGGGGAGGCCTAAACGACACATCATATTCATCCATATGAAGGTGATCACTTCTTGCTCACGTATTAGGGCGAATGCACCTGCTTCTACCCACTTGAAAAAATAGTCAGTTAAACCCAAAAGAAATCATACATTACCTCGTCCCGCTGGGAGGGGTCCGAGGATGTCCATTCCCCATTTGATGAAAGGCCAGGGCGAGGTGACTGAGTGGAGGTGCTCGCCCACTTGGTGGATCATAGGGGCATATTTTTGGCATCACTCACATTTTTTCACGAAGTCGGCGGCCTCTTTTTTCATTGTGGGCCAGTAGTAACCTTTTCATATGAGGTAGTAACAAGAGCTCGATTGCTGGTATGATCTCTACAGTGACCTTCATGAACTTCCTCGAGGACACGCCGCGTCTAGTTTGGGTCTAAGCATTTTTCTAAGAGCCGCGATACGTTCTTTTATACAAGTTGTTGTTGATGACGTTGTACCTGGTCGCTTGCATTCAAAGCTTTTTGGCTTCTTTTTTATCATCTGGAAGCACTCTGTCCTGCAAATATGTGAAAATACAATTGCGCTAGTCCTAAGTTATGTTTGTAGTTCGTACCTCAATTTGATCTATCAATGAGTGGATGAAAGTGACCACGTTCCCTTTTCCGGTTATGTTTTTAGTGGACGCTTCCAGTTTGGCAAGGTCGTATGCTTTGATATTCTGTGTTCGAGGGATTTGGTCGATATGAATTCGTCAAATTCAAGTAATAGCTTGCAGATCTCGACCTGGTATTTTTGTAGTCTTTGTTCTTTGATTTGGAAAGTCTTTGTGACTTGAATGACGATGAGCTGAGAGTTGCACCGTAGGACGACGAGCTAAGAGTCGCACCATAGGATGACTCGCTTCGCTTCGTACTTGAGTGCTAACTTTAGCCTGCAATCACGGCCTCGTACTCGGCTTTGTTGTTAGTCATAGCTAGGCATCTTATGGACTAGCAAAATACTTCGCTTGTTGGGACCTAGATCACGAGTCCTAGTCCCGATCTTGCCACGTTAGAGGTGCCATCGATATACAAAACCCATAGATCGTGCATTTTGGGGGAAGTACGGGCAGCTTCCTTTTCGACTTCAGGCATTATTTTGACATTGTAGTCGGCGAGTACTTGCAACTTTATCACCGTTCGAGACTGATAGGTTATATCGTGCTCACTCAATTCTATGGCTCATTTGGCCAATCTACCTGACAGCTCGGGTTTATGCAGAATACTCATCAAGAGAAAGTTCGTGACTACCGAGATGGGGTGGCATTGGAAATAGGGTCTAAGCTTTTGTGAAGCTACGACCAAAGCCAGGGAAAGCTTTTCGAGGTGTGGATACCTCGTCTCGACGTCAACCAGAATTTTGCTAATATAGTAAATGGGGAATTGCGTACCTTTATTTTCTCTAACTAGGGCCGCACTCACGGCTACATCGGACATGGCCAGGTAGATGAGTAGACGTTCCCAAGGTTTTGCCTTAGCGAGCAGTGGGGGTGAAAATAGGTACGCCTTTAACTCTTTCAAGGCTTCGATGTAGTCAAAATTCCATTGGAGTCTATTGTCTTTTTTGAGCATGCCGAAAAATTTATGGCATCTGTCGGAGGACCGTAAGATGAATCTTGATAGGGCGACTATGCGATCGGTCAGCTTCTGTACTTGTTTCTTACTAGTTAGGTTCTCCGGTATTCCTTCTATTGCTTTTATTTGGTCAGGATTGACTTCGATGCCTTGTTGTGATACCAAGAAACCAAGGAACTTTCTCGAGGTTACGTCGAAGGCGCATTTTTCGGGGTTCAATTTCATACCGTATCGCCTGAGTATGTTGAATGACTCTTTCAAATGGTCGATGTGATCCTTTTTCCATGGTTTTGCCGAGCTGGTCCTTGAACATTTTTGTCACCAACCTCTGATACGTCGCCCCCGTGTTTTTCAGCCCGAAAGGCATCACTCTATAGCAATACGTCCCCTGGCGAGTGATGAAAGTGGTCTTTTCTTGGTCTTCCTCCTCCATGAGGATCTGGCTGTAGCCCGAGTAGGCATCCAAGAAGCTTAATAGCTTGTGCCCGGTTGTTGCGTCAATGAGTTGGTAAATATGGGGTTATGGAAATGAGTCTTTCGGGCAGGCTTTGTTCAGATCTGTAAAGTCTACGCACATCCGACACTTTCCATTCTTCTTTTTCACCATGACCACATTGGCAACCCATTGAGGGTACTTCGTGATAGAGCTGTTTTCCAACAGTTTTTCGACTTCCTCGCGTACCACGTGATTTATTGCAGAGTTGAATTTTCACATAATGTTGATACCCAATTTTTCCCTAAGTATTTTTTACACTCAAAATACTTTCAAAATAACATATATGTGCATACATAAGCATGCCCAAGTGTTTTGGTATTTTTCCCAAATTTCTAAAGACTTTCAAAACCAATTATTGTCTATTTTAGCATTGCAAAATTCAATAATTATTCTCGAAATTATTATTTTGGTGAATAATTTATTTAATTCTCATATTTACACCAAAATATAATTAAGGTGATTTTTTGCATATTTTTACAAATATATTTGATATTTAAAAGCTAAATTGCATGTAATTGCAATTATAGCCTATTTTACAATTAACAGCATTTCATTATTATTAAATTATTTTCAGTATTTTTAAATTAATACTTATACCTTATTAATTAGTTCAATGCTTTTAATCTATTTTAAAATTCTTTTTAATTATTTTTTATAAAATAAAAAGGGAAGAAATGGCCGTTTAACATTTAGCCTCATTTATTTCAATTACAGCCCCTTTTATATTTCAATTTTAACCACCATTTGACCCAATCCCAACCCCAACCGGACCGGCCCACTTTTTAACCTGACCCAACCCATAACCCAATATAAAAGACCCTATCCGATTCCCACCTACCCTTCCAAATCTGGACCGTTGATCATTCAAGATCAATGGTCATAACCCACCCTTCCATAATTAAACCAAACGACCTACCCTAATTCCTTCATTTTCCACCTGACCCGCCGCCTTTGAATCCCAAATGCTCTCAGACTCTCTCAAGGCTCTTCGGAACCCTAGCCTCCTCCCACCGTGTTCCACCGTGTTTTCATCGGAATCCATGGCTTCTCAGGCCATGGATAGCCTATATTCACCTCCTCCGGCTCTTGCATGCCCGATGCTCAAAGGTTCGAGGCCATACCTCGAAGGTCTTCGCTCAGAACTTCACCGATTCGAAGATTCCGGCCATCTCCGACTTTGCTCTGGTGGCTCTTGGTCTTCTAAGCTTGTTTCTGTCCTCATCCGACTTAGATCGGACCTGTTTCCAAGCCTTCCTCATTTCTAGGGTTTCTCCGAAACCCTAAGTTATTCGAAGTTCTTTCTCTGTTTGTTTGCTTAGATCTATGTTGTATCTATACTTTATTTGACATTTTAAAAGGTTTTCCCCAGATTTTCTTTTTAAAATCGTTTACCTTCGATTTAGAGTTGCTGAAAGGTTTTTCAAAAAAGCATCTTTCTAATTCTTTCTGTTCTTTCTTTATGTGTGTTTGTCTGTGTTAGGCTCGTATGACCTCTTTTACTACGCATGTACTGTTCTTCCACTTTCTTTTTCAACTATACAGTTACTCCAGTACTCACATGTTAATTCGTGTTATGTTTTCCTTACTCTTTTACTATATATGATTACCGTTGAGTTCTTTGATTTTTGCTTTACTGAACTCTGTTTGTGTTCTTGCTAAGCATGTTTCATCTACTTTTGTTTAAGTTCGTATCCTCTCTTCTCTTCTGAACTTGCCTAAGCCCCGACTTTTCTTAAAAAATGTTCTTTTATGCTCTTAAATCGGTTTTCTTGCTTTACGTTTCAAACCTGCTATCATCCCTGTTTCAATGACTTGCTTTCTCACTTTCATGTCGGTTTCAATTTTGAAACCCTAGGATTCGGGGGTTTCCTTTGACGATTTTGATTTCTTGTGTTTGAGTTGAGGCTCCACTTTGGGACCATGAACTCTCAGACTCGCTATGAGTCTGCAAATTGAACCTGCATCTCGTTGCTTATGATTCTGGACTTCTCTTCAATTAAACCCTCTTCTAAATAATTTGACAGCCTCTTCTTGATTCACATATTTGTGTGCATATATATGAGAACTCTGCTTTCAAAGGTTTTACTAACTCATTGATTGATTCTGAAATCCTCTAATTGGGTTTGATTGATTGTCACTGATTTTCTTTGATTGAACCTCCTTTACCTTTTCTTGACTTGGTTCATTCGAATTGAGCTTGTAATTCTGATTTTTTGGCTATTAATTAATTTTCTTTCCTTAAATGTTACAGCCATGTACCGTCAAGACCCTGTCCTTAAATAGCCTTTATGCATTTACCCCTTTTGTGCTACTTTGAAAAGGCTTTAATCAAAATTCTTTCCTTAATTATCTTCTACCCGTTTGAGATAAAATCCCTTAACTGAAGGGAAATTCTATGTGATTGATGGTAAACTATTTTCTTACCTTTCTTACTTGCTTCTCTGCACTATAAAAGGGACTACCCTTCCACATTTTTGACACAGACACACACTAAAATACACACGAACAAAAACACTTTCTTGCAATACTGTTTTAAATTCGGATTTGCTTTTGATCTTTTGGAACTGCTGTTTACAACTTGGTTCTCTCAAGGCTACTTTTGCTTACTTATTTTCTTGAAACTGTTATGTCCTTTATTTAATTTTCTGCCTCACCCTTATGTGCTTCAGACTGTTTTTTACTCTACTGCCTATGTTCAGTAATTTGTGTTAAATATTTTCCTTCCTTGCTTCTATTTCTGTTATGAATCCTCTACCCATATCCCCTTCTATGTGCTGAGTTAAGTTCTTGGCCTGACAGTATCCTAATTACTGTCCAGGCCTTGGCTTGATCCATAATGGATCCTAACTCTCAATGCTTGACCAGCAGGCTTGTCAGGGGTGTGCCAGCATCTCGGTTGCTGGGCATGACCACTAGCTTGCCCTGTCTCTCTTTGGTTCCCTTCCCCCCCTTGTGCACTTACACCTATTCCTAGAATCTTAAGTTTTGCCCCTCTCTCTTGAACCTTTCTTTGGGACCTTGAGTTCCCTCTGAACTTGGACATCTGAGAGCTGGCATTTCCACACTGCACTATAATCTAAATCTGCAATATATTTGGGGTGTAAGCACTGCCTGGAGTTCCTGAAACTCCTTGGATCTCTGAAACATCCCAGATAAGAGAAGGCTTTGGAAATCTGGATTTCAGAAATGGTTCAATTTCATATTGTTAGACACTAAGTCTGAATTAGGCTGCTCGGATGTAGCTGTGATTTCTAATGTACTTTTAATTTCTGTATTATTTATATTTGCCTGTAATAATTTGTATAAACTCTTGGGGATTTAGCGAAAAGGGAGGGGTTACTTTATGCACAAAGGGTAGAGATCATGCCTATAGGATTTAATTGTTTGATCTATGCAATCTCACAAGTAGAAACCATGCTTATAGGATCTAACTTTCTGATTTCTGCAACTATGCATATAGATACCATGCCTATAGGGATTTGCATTTCTGCATTTATAATGACATTAGGCAAACTGTTAGGATTAATGATAAATCAGCATATAGATATCATGTTTATAAGGTTGTTAACATTTGAAAGGTATTAAAATCAGTAACTTGTAGAGATCATGCCTATAGCAACTTCAAATCGGAATTGTTTCACTCGTCTAAAACAGTACTGCCCCTTTTGCTAAAACAAGCGACTTTCTGCACGTTTTCTTAACCCTTAAAACTTTTCTTGCAACCAAACCAGTGCATCTTTTTCCTTCTTGATAAATATTCTCAAATCAGTGCATATTTTCTGGAAACTTACTGCTTTCCTGATAATTTGACAAACATTTTCAAATCAATCTGAATTCACTTCTTTATACTTATCTGATAAACCTTTTGAATCAGTCTGCAATTCAGTTCTTTTGTTAAAACTCGGCAATTCTTTTTCTTAAACAAGTATGTTTTCTGAAACTCGTTTTAAACCATGTTCTTTGTATTAAGTCTGCAATCTTTTCTGAAATTTATCTTATTCTGCAACTCCTTTACAATCAGTAGTTCTATCCCACATTTAAGGTAAAGTTGACTAATTAAAGTAGCTCAGTCTTTGACAACTGCATTCGAGTGAGCCATAATGTGGACTTCCTGTCTAAAAGTATGCATTGAATCAGTCTGCTTATCACTTTAATTTTAAGGACCAAACCATTACATGCGAGACATGCTAAACTCTATGGCTTATCTGATTTAAGGAGGTTTGCTTGAGCCTTACTTGCTTATCTACCTCCACTCTTACTCGTATTATGTGTTTTGATTGACGCCTTAGTATTTTGTCCTTTGAAACTCTCAAAAGGCCCTAAATCCCTTTCCCTTTAGGATTAGTAGTCCTAAATGCCTCCGGGACTGATAGGAGTGGGACGGGTACTAGCATGCAATAAGTAACGAAACTTTCCGCGCTTTAATACCTTAACGGGGTGGGAAGGGTAGAATATGGATATGATGACCGGTGCGCTAATATCATATGCGACCCCTCTTCTGAGGAGTGATTGCTGGATATTGCATTGATGTGATCCATATTAATTGTAAACCTAGGACCCCCTCCCTTTATTTGCTTTCATCTTTTCTTGTAAAATTATTCAAATCTCTTTTTTTAAAATTTCTGCCCTCTCTACTTACCTTCGAAAGTTTTCAACCTGATTACAATGTTATATGTGAATCCTTATTTGAGCCTTGATTATTTACTTGTAAAGTCACAATTGTAACATGGCCGGGAACCACACTAGTGGATCTTGAGGGGTGCCTAACACCTTCCCCTCGAGATAATTTCTAGCCCTTACCCGAACTCTGGTTTTCCAACTCAAACTCTTCTGAAAAAGTGTCCTAATGCACTATAATCATTAGGTGGCGAATCTTCAAATTCCGAAACCCAATTCTCGGAAGGGAATAGAGTTGTCCTTCCCAATGTCGTATACTCGATTTCTGACCCTACGGTTAGAGAAAAAGGGGGCGTCGACACCTAACTTGCCGTACTGGGGGTAAAATGGTTCGACGTTCAACTTGTGTGTTGCTATATCTTTCGAGATGCCCGACATATCTTCATGGGAAAAGGCGAACAAGTCCGCATTGTTAGCTAAAAATTTATGGAAATTACCTGGTTCTTGAAGCTTATGGCCGATGTAGGCTTTCTTGCTGTGGTCGTTATCATCGAGTTGGACGGGGTCGAGGTCTTCTATGGTTGATCATGTGGCTTCTACGACTTCGGGGTCTCTAATCACATCCTTCTCGTCCTCTCTCAACCTCAACCCAATTGATTACCATGCTTCTTTAGCTTTAGCCTTCAACTGTTGGGTGTATGTGTAGTCTTGGGTTATATGGTAGCATTCTCGGGCAGTGCGTTGTTCTCCTCGATTGTTGAATACCCCCCAAGGGGTAGGAAATTTGATGACTTGATATAAGCTGGAGGAGACGAATTTCATGGTGTGTATCCAAGGTCAACCTATTATAGTGTTGTACGTTGTATCCTGGTCCATGATGTGGAACATGGTTTCAAAAGTGCCGTCGCTGGCCAGGATGGGCAGCGTGATTTCTCTATATGTCTGCTCGACTGCATTGTTAAAACGTATTAGCGTGATACAGTGTGGCACTATCCTATCCTCGAGCTTTATTTGTGCGAGAACTCGAGGGTGGATGATGCATGTGCCGCTCCCATCATCAACCATGATATGTTTTATATCAGTATCTAAGATGAGTAAAGTAATGACAAGGGTGTCATAGTGAGGAAAACCCAAACCGTGGGTATCTGACTTATCGAAGATGATATTTTCTTCAACTTTGTCGTACCATTCATAAGTGATTTACCGTTTGAGATTGTGGGTGGTGGTGAACTTCATGATGTTGATTGATGCGTTGTCACTCCCTCCAATGATCATTTGAATGGTTCGAGCTGGGGAAGGTGGTTTGGGTGGTCCCGAGTGCTGTTCATGTCCTCGGGCGAAGTTGTCTCTCCCTCATTCGCTTATTAGTTCTTTCAAGTGCCCTTGGTAAAGCATGTTCACGACCTCTTATCGTAGGGCGATACAGTCCTTGGTTTTGTGACCCAGCTCTTGGTGGAATTCGTAGAGGGCATTTGACTTTTTGGTGCTCGGGTCGGACCTCATCTTTTGCGGCCACTTCACTTTCAGGCCGAGTTTCTTCAGTGCGTAGACTATTTCTGAGGGGGAAACACAGAAATTGTGAGCAGATAATAAAGGGGCATACCTCCCTCACTTCGGTGAGTTCCTGTTCGTGGCCTAGATGGGCCTTCTTCGTGACAGGGATGCGGTATGAGGGTGTCTATGACATAAGGTTGATATCTTTCCCGATTAGGTCGGGGTCTTACTAGATCTCTCCTATTGTCGTTTCTCTGGTCCTTTCTAGACTCGGCTTGTACCGAAGTTAGCCGTTGGGTCGGCCTATTTAGATCATCTTTGTCAGCTCAAACTTTAGCGCAATAAGCATTGTGTATTTCGTCCCAAGTGGTTGGGGGATATTTCATGAGGCGGCTCAGTGCTTTCTGGTCACCCTAGAACCGCTTCTGTTCAGCCTATTTTGGAAGGCTTCCACGTCCATACCTTCCGATATGTTTGGTAAGGTCATCCTTACTCGGTTAAATTGAGCAAGCAAGTCCCTTAGTCCCTCTCCAGGTGGTTGTTTAATGGAATATATGTCATTTACTCTTGCCTTCGCCTTTTTTGCTCCGGCATGGGCTGCTACAAATTTGTCGGCCATATCCTCGAATGTTGCAATCGAGCGTGCAGGCAACTGTGAATACCAAATCAATGTGCCCCCGGTAAGGGTTTCGCTGAACTTCTTCAATAAGATGGAGGATATTTGCTCTTTGGCGACGTCGTTGCCTTTTACTGCGGTGACGTAAAAGGTCACATGATCTTTAGGTATGTTGTGCCGTCGTATATTTTCAAGTACGGCAGTATTTTAAAGGTTTGGGTATTGCGTGTGGCGCAGCTTCATCATTGTACGGCTACTCAACAAACCGACCGACATCCCTTTTTGGTAGGAGTTTTGGGGCGCCCGGTATTTTTGTCTACCCTTTCTTGATACTCTTTTATTTGGTCGCGAAGCATTTTGTTCTCGTTCTCTATCTCCTCCATTTTCCTCCGAATGGTTGTGAGGGTGTCATTCCCTGCATCACTAACATTGTGAGTAATACCTGTTACAAGGGGCGTGTTGCTCGGCTGTAGTTGACGCAACACAAACTCTTGCATATTCTCTGTTCGGCCTTTGAGTGAGCTTGTCAAGAATGATGGTCAGCACGTTTGTTAACCACGCCTCGAGCAGCTTCTTCACTACTGGTGGTGCCTATTCCGTTGCGGATGTAGAGGCCCCTTTACCATGTGAGGTTGTGGTGTTGCCATGAGGAGGGGGCGAGATGTTTTGTCGGGGATATGCATTTGGTGTTACATCCACACCCTTTGTTTCATCGACTTCGTTGATGGTGTTAAGGAGATTAGTGGTGAGTTCGGCTATCGCCTTTCTCTTTTCCTCTCCATTACCTTCCATGTTAGATTTGTGTGCACAAGAAAGCGTTGTATTTTTTTTACATTTTTTTTGTTAATATATCTAGAGAAACTAAATTTTAACTAGAAAATTTCTACAGATGGCGCCAAATTATTTTACCAAAAAGTATGAAACTCTTTGTTAAATCAATTAAGTAAAAGGATAAGGATTAATCCTAGTTAAAGATAATAACCATAGATCTAGAATCAGTTTATGTGAATAACGTGGACCACGATGAAGTGGGTTTAATGCCATACATAATAAATTGTATTTAATGGGATGAGAATAAGTAATAAATAACAACAAATGGCACTAAATGTAAATAAGGATGTAGATTAACCCAATAATAAAAGAGGTGAATGATTTCTTCTTCTGACAATGATGAATGACAAGAATATGAGAGAATATTATACACTTTCTTGGATCTGGTGGAAATGACAATGGATAGAATATAAAGATCGAATCTCTCTCAGAAAGTTGTTCTTTGTATTTATCTAGAGAGCTTACTTTTCAAAAGTGTTCTTATCAAATGGAATACTACATGCATTTTGCCTTATCTCTCCTACTATTTATGTGGGATATTCCCAAAGAACCGTAAAAGGTATAGCAGAAATAATACTAATAGAGTATTCCCTTTAAAAGTTCCAAAGCTATACTAGCCATTATTTCTGTCCATGCTGCTCAACCTCGGCCTCGATGAGCCACTCAATGGCTCATTATTGTTGACCACTGGTAGACCTCGGTCAAACTGCCCATGATAAGTTACAATTCTCACGATAATCAACTCTTCGTGCCAAAATTCCTCGGTCGGATTTTGACCAATACAGTTACAAGTTTCATATGTTTTTTAACCCAAATATTATCAAAATAGCCAATGTTAAATCTAGTTTATCCTCCAATAAGTATATTCAAATCAAATTAGTAGTTTATCTTGTCTACCATTTACTGAATCCGTTGATGTACACAATTATTGAGAATAATCAATACACTACTATCTTCTACAATCAGTGCACAATTATATATACCGCATACTGAATAGTGCTCCAATATATATGCCTTCTGTTGCAACATAAACTATATGCATTAGATAAACTTTTACAATAAAAAGAGTAAAATTGGATGTAATTAAGATCTTCATATGAGTAGACATTTGTATTTAAAGAACAAAAATCTACTAGCATCTGTTAGGAGGGAATTATAACTTATCATCTTGATGAGTTGCATGATGTAATTCACTCAAGCAACCAAATTTGACAATAAAATTTCTAGTGCATTAGTACTTTAGTCCTTATCTTCTCATAAACTACATATATAACGACTAGAGCTAGTATTTTAAGTCAACTAGTGTTGATTTGGAGGAGGTTATGATAAGATAAACGGTGGGCTTCGTATTTAAATGGGTGAAAATCATTTACCACCCCCAAATTTACTCTAAAATCAAACTCATCCTCTAACTCTGAATGATTATCGTTTTCATCATTTTATCCTACGCAATGTCTATTTTACCCTTTTACATTTTCAACTTCCCATAAACGTAATACCTTTTTTATATTATCTAGATATTTTTGATGCAGGTATTTATTAATAATCTAAATAATATTATATCTTATATATGATTTCATCTAATTTTACTAACATTATAAATAAAATAATCATAATATGTGTTTGCAACTAATATTCAACATATGAAAAATAAATTGCAATCACAAAATAAAAGAAAAATATTTTTACTAATCAACTGTGAGTACAACTCTGTTTCTCCCTTGATTATTTCCGTGATTCGAGGGCTAAAGCAACATATTTCTCGAATGTGTAAGATGTGCAGACTTCCTGGGGATATATTTGATCTCCAAGTTCTTGAACTATTTGATTGTCAAGAAGTATCCGGCCATATTTTGATGTCTTTGTGAATATCCCAAGAGTTTATGGGATTTTGCGATACCTCTTCAAGGGAATATGTAACCCTTTATATATGTGTGAGTTAGGGTTTAGGGTAGAGTAACCTTCAAGAAACCTCAGTAGACTCCTAGGATTTCAAGAGTCATGTAGTATCTTTAATTAGGATTTGGATTGATCTCTTTAAATTTCGAAGTCTACAAATGCCCTTTATTTCAAGGTTTGTCGGGTGTAGGCTTGCCGAAACTTGAAGACGAGACTTGAAGTACTTGACCATCACAACAAATGATTTTGAAACTTAGAGTTTTCGATATACAAGAGGAAGAGATGAAGGGCAGAACTGGTCCCACTGGGCGTGCCAATTTGTTTGCAACAAATTTCATTTGTAGGCATATAAATTTTATAAATATTAAATCCATAAAATAGTTGGGACTATATATTAAATTAAAGATATATTAGTTCAAATAAATTTATTGGGCTAATATAGTTGGATTAATTATAAGTCCAATATATATGGATTAAATAAATAAGTCTTAAACCATTGGGCTAGTCCATTTAATTGGGCTAAAGTGATGAGCCCACTTCATTAAGCCCAAGATCACATCTTCCTAGAGGCCCAATTTGGTGCCACGTGTCAAATGACATGGCATGCCAAGTCAAACGGAAGAGCCAATAGGATCATGCCACGTGTCAAATTAACAAGGCATGCCAAGTCACACTAAAAGCACAATGAAATCGCGCCATGTCTGCAAGTGACATGTTCTGGCCGATCAAATGCGATCATGTCACGCTTCAATTTGATTGGTCGAAAAGAGTTTGTTCTTATAATGACTCCTCCCTTCCATAACTATAAATAGGGGTCTTCATAACCCAGAAAAGGACCAGAAGTTATAACAAGAAGCAAGAGAGAGTTCGTGGATCAAACGTCGCAAATTTCTCTACAAGTTTCAGACTTCAAGCAACCAAGTTCAAGTTCAAGAAATCAAGTTCAAGTTCAAGAATAAAGAACAAATCAAGTATTCAAGCTCAAGAACGAAGAATAATTCAAGTATTCAAGATCAAGAACGAAGTCAAATCAAATACAAGACACTCAAGATCAAGGCTACTTGTTCGTGATACAATTCGTGGCAACAATCAAAGTGTTCGCGATGGTTAAATCAAATTCAAGATCAAGCTCAAAGGTCCTTGAATTTATACTCGAAAAGTATAACCAGAGGAATCATAGAGATTGTAACACTCAATATTCGAAATAAAATACTACGATAGTTTTCGGTCTTGATTTTATTTTCTCGATGCAATTTATTGTCTACAAATTCTGGCACGCCTAGTGGGATAATCGCTACCTCTCATCTCAACTTTTAATCACCAAAGCCCGAGAACATTGAAATGGCTTTAAAGAAAATCAACTCCGGTTCAACTTCTACCAAGGCTGCTAACTCCAGGTTCTACGCTGATGTGAAAAGCATCCTTGATGTTATCTTTGGAAGCTTTGGAACAATTACGAGGAGCAAAGCAAACTCTTTAGGACAACAAGCACCCCAAGTATCGTCCGCATCGACCCCTGTTTTCGGATCTACATCCCCAAAAGGAGCAAGATCTTCCACAAACGCATCTGAAGAAGGAAGCGATGTTGCTGAAAAGATCAAGAAGCCAATTTGTTTGCAACTAATTTTCAACATATGAAAAATAAACTGCAATAACAAAATAAGAGAAAAATATTTTTACTAGTCAATTGTGAGTACAACTCTATTTCTCCCTTGATTCTTCTCTCCTGATTATCTCAGTGATTCGAGGGCTAAAGCAACATATTTCTCGAATGTGTAAGATGTGCAGACTTCCTGGGGATATATTTGATCTCCAGGTGCTTGAACTATTTGATTGTCAAGAAGTATCCCGTCATATTTTGATATCTTTGTGAATATCCCAAGAGTTTATGGGATTTTGAGACACCTCTTCAAGGGAATATGTATTACTTTATATAGGTGTGAGTTAGGGTTTAGGGTAGAGTAACCTTCAAGAAACCCTAGTAGACTCCTAGGATTTCAAGAGTCCTGTAGTATCTTTAATTAGGATTTGGCTTGATCTCTTAAAATTTCGATGTCTACATTATGAATTTATAATAAAATATATTGCTACTTTATTGTTATTATTATTTTAATATTAAGTATATTGAAATGCATATAATGTATGTCGGTTTGTGTGTGATTTTAAGTTTCACTATTTTTGTTATTTTTCGTGTTTATAAATTTTTGAGTTTTGATTGTTATTAGTAGATTTTTCTATATTATAATTAAATTTTAGATAAAGTGTAAATAGATTTTTCTTATACATTTATCTATATTTTTTGGCCATTGTTTTTTTATTACTTGCATTGTATAATTTATAAAAAAATTACCAGCATTGTATAATTTATAAAAAAATTATTCTCTGTTATTCTCAATTTTGTAAATAGATTGTGTTTTGATTGTTGTTAATAAATTACTGATAAGAGTAAATTATTTATTATTATTTTTTAATTATTCTCCTTTATTTTAGTATTGAACGTTATTAACTTGTATGCTTGACTACTACTTCTCACTTTTTTTGGTTTTGAAAAGGTTTCTTGAATTTGCCTATAGGTAAGTTGATAACATAAACTGAAATAAAAAAATTATTTATATTAAATAATAAAATAACAAATAAAATTGTAGAGGTTAAAATAGGCATTTTAAGAAGTCATTTTTGATACGAGGAGCAGAATGATAATTGTTCAAAGTTGGAGGATGAGCTTGATTTTTAAAGCAAACTTAGGGGATGTAAATAATTTCACCCTATTTAAATTAATGTCTTGCTGGAGCTTTCTTGAACCTGTTAAATTTGTTGGTTTATTCAAGCGAATCATTTATCTTCGTATATTTCCTTCCATTGTGTCCTTCACTATAATTATTTGTCATAATACTGGAATGACTGAGGGTTTTATTGGTCTAATTTCATTGTGTGAAGTTTTGGTAATTTATTTTCATAATTGTTTAGTACGAATAGAGGTTTAACGAAAATTGACGTGTATCTTAGTTCTGATTTTTCTTCTTGTTCAAACGTGAAACAATCCCATAAACCTGTACATTAATTTCACTTGTTTGTTTGTTTCTCTACATCCAAACATTACACAGTTAAATATATATTAAGCAATGGGATTGACTTATCCTTTTTTCCCTATCAAAAGAATGTTGTTCGTCCGTTAATATATTTACAGTCCTCATTAGTGAGATTTAAACCATTTGCAACATGTACGATTTGAATAGGCGTCGCAGAATATGATATTCGTCGAACATTCGTTTATATTAGTATTTATATTTGTGGTCTTGGGTGTAATTCACCACAACTATAACTCTCCTTAGTGTGTTGATCTTCGAGGACATATGCATAACTACATATGTTGCATGATTAGCAGATACTCCGACATGTATATATTCATTCATTTGGCTAATCAATATAGAAAAGTGAAGGCTCACTAGATACTTTGTTGGCACTCACCAGATACAAATTTATCTAAGTTCAATTTAGCCCGTTTTAGTGAGCAAAAGCACACTGTGACATTCAAATCAACATATTACTTGAAGTACCACTACTAGCCTTTTTGCGGCAAAAGTGGTGATAAATCATATATTTTACGTCAATGGAATGTTAATTAACATCGACAAACCCGCATGTAATAAGGAAAATATAATGGTGGAGAGGTAACTAGGTGACATTAAGAAATATGATTTGTTATTGTAAATTGTTATGCTCGTATATCACATTATGTCATTCGAGAGATAATTAAAAATATGGATATATAACCTTATCAAGAGAGCTTGCATTTATTTTACAATTGCTTGATTTGAATGCTCGGTCTAAATTACTTGACTTTTTTTACACTTCATCTTAGACTATTTGATCTTTAACATTTTCATTTAGTTTGGGCTTTCGAATACGTCAAAATTGGATCTCCTATATCCATACGCCAAGAAAATGAGAACTTTTACGTGCTAAAAACAGGGTTTCATACATGTATGTGTGAAAATTTTGACCGAATACAAAAATAAAATAATAGAGTAAGAATAATTAAAAAAATCAACAAAAGCATTATTACACGGTGAAATTCTCGTATAAACTTTTCTCATGATATGTTTGTATGGGTCAAAATATGCCTTTAGGATATTCAGATCAAAATAACACTGCGAGAAGGATCCGCAAATAATCATTTAAAGACGGTCATTAAGTCATAGTAGCCGAGGTCGAGGAGTCTGATAAAGTCGTGGTCAAAATACGGGGAGGACCAAGATCGAGAAGTCGAGGAGAGTCACGATTAAGTCATCAACGAAGATCATGGTCAAAGAGTCGAGCAGGGTCATGATCGAACATTGACGATAGAGCCGTAACGACTAGTTTTCAAAATGGAATCAGGAAGAGAATATTCTAGTGAATATTTCCTACATTTGTACTATTAGAATTTTTTGGGAAAAGATCCCAGATAAATAGAAGGAAGAAAGAGAGGAAAGACACGTGAAATTCATTCTTGTAAGAACAACACTTTGATAAAAAAATTATTCTTCACTCAATACAAGACTTAACTTTTTATTAGGATTCTTTCCAGATCCGAGGAATCCTCGGTTGTTTAAGGATCTGTCATCCAATCATTTTCAGGTAAAAGGTTACTTTATTCCACCTTTTTTTGCTAAGATTATTCCTCTAATTTACGTGACTGCCACCAGATTAACATTTATTGAATATCTTACATATTGTTCTTGTTCTTGTCAGTTATAAGACATCTATTGCAAGGAATCATTATAATCTTCATAAATACTTATCAACTACCTCTTTAATATCAAGATTTGAGGAAATTATTCTTAACTAAAATTAACTCTTGTTTAACTAGAATTAATTATATGAACCAAGATTTACGTTTTTGGGTCAAACAACTTGACACCGTCTGTGAGGATTTTCTAGTTACATTTTTTGTTTCTTCTAGATCTATAACCAACATGGATCACTAACATCACAAATCCCAATATATTTTCTCCTTCCTTGTGCAAAATCTGACATGTCAGGTAACCGAGAAGAAAGGGTGAGGATAACAAACGACTTACTGTAATGATCCGGCCGGTCGTTTCGAAAGTTGTAACCTTGTTTTCCTATTTTGTACTTTACAGCTATTATGTTACTTGTCGGGTTAGTCGGTTCGGGCCCGGAGGGATTTCAGAATGAATTGAGACACTCAGTCTCAAGGTTGAAAGCTTAAGTTGAAAAGGTTTATTGGATATTGACTTATGTGTAAACGACTTCAGAATGGAGTTTTGATGGTTACCTTTGCACCGTTGGGTGATTTTGGACTTAGTAGCACGTCCGGATTGTGAATGGGAGGTCCGTAGTTGAATTAGGCTAGAAATGGCGAAAGTTAGATTCTTGAAAAGCTTGATCGGAAGTAGACTTTTTAATATCTGGATCAGATTGGAGTTTCGAAAGTTCGAGTAAGTCTGTGGTATCATTTGTGACTTGTGTGAAAACTTTGGGGTCAATCAGACATGATTTGATAGGTTTTGATGTCGTTTGTAGAAATTGGAAATTCAAAGTTTATTAGGCTTGAATTTATGCGCGATTCATGTTTTTGATGTTGTTTGATGTGATTTGAGGGCTCGACTAAATTCGTATAATGTTTTGGGACTTGATGGTATGTTTGGTGGAGGTCCAGGGGGTCTCAGGTGAGTTTCGGAGGTTAACGGATCAATTTTGGACTTGATATTATAGCTGAAGACTGTTGGTTTTTTGTTACTAGTTTCCTTTTATGCGATCGCAAGAGAGGGTCCACTATCACGTAGGCTTGTTTGAGGGCAGTGGTGATTTGCCTTATACGTTCGCGAGTGATGGTTCGCGTTCGCGTGGATTTGGCTAGGATGTGAATCGCGAACATTGGCAATGTCGCTTTCACGAAGAGGTGAGGGGGCAACTAGGTGTCACACGTTTGTGCTTCGCGATCGCGTGAGATGATACGCAATCACGTAGGTTGGAGGGAGATGAGGTACGTGTTCACGTCGAGGTCTCTGCGTTAACGTAAGTAAGAGAGAAGGGAAACATGTTTTGTGCTATGCGGACGCGTGGAAAAGGTCGTGTTCGCGATAAAGGCTTAACTGGGCAGATTTAAATGTTCAAAGCGAGGGTTTGAGTTCATAACATAAAAATTAATTTGGGAGCTCGGTGGGAGGCGATTTTTGGAGAGATTTTCACGTGGGTGTTTGGGGTAAGTGATTCTTACCTAGTTTTGGTTAATTTCCATGATTGTGCTTTTGATTTCATCATTTAGGTTAAATTTTGAGGTTTTGATCAAGATTTTGGTTTCGAATTTGAGTAATTTTGGTATGGGTGGACTCGTGGTTGAATGGGTGTCCGGATTTTGTGACTTTTACTCGATTTTGAGACGTGGGCCTTGGGTCCAACTTTTGAGTCGACTTTTTGACTTTTAATTTAAAGTTTAGTATTTTCTTATGGAATTGATCCTTTAGCTCGTGTTGAATTTATTGAATCCTTTGTGGCTAGATTCGAGGCATTTAGAGGCCGTTTCGCGAGGCAAAGGTGCGTTGGAGTAGAGATTTGCTCAGCTTGAGGTAAGTAATAGTTCTAAATCTGGTTCTGAGGGTATGAAACCCCGAATTATGTGTCTTGTGATTGGTTTGGAGGTGACGCACATGCTAGGTGACGAGCGTGTGGGCGTGCACTATAGGAATTGTGACTTGGTCGATTCCATGGAAATGTGAAGTTGAATAATCTGTTGTTAGCCGTATGCTCTCCATGTGTTATACAAATTTGATTGTAAATCATGCTTAGGCTATGTGTTCGTAATGTAGGGACCCACAGAGGCCATGTTATATGTTGAATTATCTGCTAAATTGCTGTTTGTACTCAGTCTCAATTTTACTGGCATATCATATCTCGATCTATATTATTCCTAGTTGATACATCATATCATTGTTGTTAGGGCTGATTTTCATGATTTCTGAGAGCCCAAGAGACTGGAGATGTTGATGACTGAGTAAAGGCTGATTTTCATATCTCAGTCTCTATTATTGGAGACCGGAGAGGTTGATGACTGAGTGAGAGCCCGATAGACTGGAGAGGTTGATTACTGGCATATCATATCTCAGTCTCTATTATTCCTTGTAGATACATCATGCCATTGTTGTTTGGGCTGATTTTCATGATTTCTGAGAGCCCAAGAGGCTGGAGAGGCTGATGACTGAGTGAGGCCGAGGCATAATTATGAGGATATTTTATGGGATAGGGATGCACGCCGCATCAGGTTTCATTGATTTATGTCATGATTGGCTTGATATAGCGCTTGGTACCTACTGAGTGTTAGTGCGGAGTGCTGAGTGATTGTGAGGAATGAGTGACTGAGAGGAATGAGTGATTGTGAGGTTGGAGCGAATGGGGGGATTGAGTGACTGTTGCTCTGAGAGGATGCATTTGATTTCATTATTGTTGCATTTATCTTCCATGTATCACTGTCTTCAAATTTCTAAGAGATATCATATTCTATTTCACAGAACTTGACCTGAATTTTTCTGATTTGATCCAAATTTCCGAATTTGATAGCATGCCTACTTTCCTATGTTGAAATTATTGTAAATGAATTATAATTATGAAGCTCGTCACTACTTTTAACTCTTTATTTAGTCTTGTTACTTACTGAGTAGGTTGTACTCACACTATACCCTGTAATTTATGTGCATATCCAGGTGTTTCCGGACATGGTGGGTGCTGATTCTTTTGCTCAGTTGATCATTTGGAGATCTCGAGGTAGCTACCCGGCGTTTCATAGACCTTGTCTGTCACGACCCAAGTTCTCCCTCCGTGAACTATCGTGACGGCACCTCGTCTCTATGACTAAGTATGCCTAACAATTTTCGGAAGATGAAACGAAAACATGAAAACTAACAAGTAAACTTAATTAAAAAGATTAGATGTCGCTCGGCATATACAATAAATACTTTCGAACTGAACATAAGTACTCCCAAAACCCGGAATATCATGAGTCACAAACTACAGTGTAAATAGTGCTTCTAAACTCCAGAAACTATCAACGAAGAAAAATATAGGAAGGTTTTAACTTAAGGAAGAGTAAAGAGGGACTTCTAGGTCTGTGGACACGGCAGATATACCTCGAAGTCTCTAAGATTGCCTCGCCTCACTGGAAATATGTCTGGGAAGAGGTACCTGGATCTTTACACAAAAAATATGTGCAGTAAAGGGCATGAGTACACCACAACGGTACCTAGTAAGTGCCATGCCTAACCTCGGTCGACTAGTGACGAGATCAGGTCAGGGCCCTAATGGTTTATATATATAATAAGGTAAACTAATATGAAATATCGCAATAAAGATAAATGCTAACAGTCAATGAAAAATGAAATCATAGAAAAGCATCAATTCAGTACATAGAGATATAAACAGAGGATCTCCAGTGATACCGTCTCGTCGTCCCAAACGTAAATGTATAGAGGATCTCCTGGGATACCGTCCCGTAGTCCAAATCGTAAATGTGTAGGGGGATGTCCCGGAATACCATTTCGTAGTCCTGAAGTAAATATCAAATACAAGGGGATCTCCCAGGATACCGTCCCGTAGTCCCAAACATAAACATGTAGGGGGATCTCCCGGAATACCGTTCCGTAGTCCCAAAGTAAATATACAAACTCATTCAATATGAACAACAATTTCAACGAGGAAATCTACAGTTTTGATTAAGTTTGTATCAAGAATGACAATTCTTACTCTAAACATGCTACACAGAGTCCAGGTAGGTAGTTAAGGCAGTTAAGACAGTTAAGGCACGTAACTATGCTATCCTAGCTAAACAGGATTACATATACTAGAATTGCTAAATTAAAGGAAAACATAGATATTTACTTAATGAAAATGGAGTTTTTCAACAATTAGCACGTGCACGCGCTCGTCACCTCACATATACGGTATTCATATAACAACAGTAGCAAGGGGAGTTTCCCCACACAAGGTTAGGCAAGCCACTTACCTCGAACCAAGCTCAAATCAATCCGAAATCACACTCTTACCACGAGTATCCAACTCCGAGTGGCCCAAATCTAATCAAATCAATTACATAATGTAAATATAGCATTATGAACACTCATTCACTCACGAGTTCACTCATGCAAAAATCATCCAAAACCGATACCTAATTCCCACTCAAACCTCAGATTTTCGATTGGGGAACTTTTCTCTCATTTTCCAAACTTCCGCCCTCAAATTCCTTAATTAGATGAAGAATACAACAATAGATTAATGTAATATGATCAAAATCGAGTTAGGATTAGTTACCCAATATCTCTCCTTCAAAATCCCTCTAAAAATCTCTTTCCACCGATCTCCAAATTGAATTTTGTGTTATGAAATTTCAAACCCTCGAAATCCCTTTTTCTGCCCAGCGATTTCCGCTTCTGCGAGAGATCAACTACATATTCGGTCTCGCACATGATGAAAAACCATCGCAGGTGCGGACACAACTTAACTCCTCAAGAGTCGCTTCTGCAGTCAAGGGTCGCTTCTGCAGTCAAGGGTCGCTTCTGCCCGCCCGCTTCTACGCCTTTTATCCACTCCTGCGAGTTCGCATCTGCGGTCCCAGCTGGCCAGGCCCAATTCTGCTTCTGTGGCGCCACACCTGTGGTCCAAAATGCGCAGGTGCAAAAACAACAGGTGCAGCAAAGTTCAACAAATAGCATAAGTCCCAAACCCATCCGTTAGCACCTGAAACTCACCTGAGGACCCCCGGACTTCAAGCAAACATACCAACCAATCCTAAAACACCATACGAACCTAGTCGATCCCTAAAAATCAAACAACGCTAAAATCACGAATCACCATCCAATCCAAACTTAATAAACTTGAAACTTCAAAATTCTACGACCGAAGCCAAAACCAACCAAACCACGTCCGATTGACCCCAAATTTTTCACAGAAATCATATTCAGCACTAAGGACCTAATCCAACTTTCAGAATCAGATTCCGACCCTGATATCAAAAATTCCACTATCAACGGCCTGAAACTCCAAAAATTCAACTTTTGCCATTTCAAGCCTAAATGCGCTACTGACCTTAAAAACACAATTCGGACGCACCCCTGAGCCTAAAATCACCCAACGGAGCTAACGGAATTGACGGAATTCCATTTCGGATCCGTCTTCACATTGTTCCGACTACGGTCCAAATTCTAATACTTAAACTCTCATTAACGGACTAAGTGTCCCAAAACACTCTGAAACTCAAAATAAACCATCTCGGCAAATCACATTAGCAGAAAAAGACACAGGGAAAGCAGTTAATAGGGGATTGGGGCTTTAATTCTCAAAACGACCGACCGGGTTGTTACATTGTCTCTCCTTCCCTATCTTTCCGCTTATTGTATTTTGTTCCAGACTATCATAGACAGTATCTTCCAGACTTGTGATGCATAGATGCTCATGAACTCTATGACATCCCGATGTTGGGAATTTCCGCGTTATGTTTGGGGTTTCTCTCCCGTTTATGAGAATTTTTATTAATTAAAACTACTTTAACTCATTTCAGTTAAAAGTGTTAGAATTTTTTTTGAAATGTCGACTTGCCTAGTACCACGTTAGGCGCCATCACGATAGTTTAGGATTTTGGGTCGTGACACTTACCGACCAATCTTATAATTGTCCTCAACGAGAGATGCAAAATAGTCGGTGAGGATATGACGGCCAATGCCTCTCCTAGACGAGATGGGTCACCTCCCCCTCACTGCAACATTACAAAATCTCTTGGTAAAGGACCTCCACATCTGTGGCGGAGGAGACGCCCCAAGTTGTAAAAAACTCCTTGAGGCATGGCTAACTGACATGCTAACTAGATAGATCCTTGTCCAACTGGACTGAACTGAAATCCAACACGTGAGACGGATCGTCGTGATACTACAGAGCATCAAAACATGAAATACCGGATGAACTCCTGCCAATCTAGGAGGTAAGTCAAGCTCATAAGCAACCTCCCTAAAACTCTGCAACACTTCAAAGGAGCCCATAAACCTTGGGCTCAACTTGCCCCTCTTTCTAAATCTCATAACGCCCTTCATAGGCGAAACTCGAAGCAAGACCCGCTCTCCCACCATAAATGAAACATTGTGAACCTTCCGGTCCTCATAAATCTTTTGTCTGGACTGAGTTGTGCGAAGTTTATCCTGAATCACCCTAACCTTCTCCAAAGAGTCCAAAACCAAGTTTGTGCCCAATAATCTAACCTCGCCCGGCTGGAACCAACCCACCGGGGATTTACACCGCCTACCATACAGAGCCTCATATGGTGCCATATGAATGCTGGATTGATAACTATTGTTGTAGGAAAACTCCACAAGTGGCAAGAACTTCCCAACCCTATCACACACGTACGGAGCAAATCCTCAAGAATCTGAATAGTGAGCTCGGACTGTCCATCCGTTCGGGGGTGAAATATTGTGCTCGACTCCACTCAAGTACCTTAATCTTGTTGTACGGCTCTCCAGAACCGTGATGTAAACTGAGTACCTTTGTCTGAAATGATGGAAACTAGAATACCATGCAGGTGAACAATCTCTCGGATATAAATCTCAGCCAACCGCTCTGAAGAATTGGAAGTACACACAGGAATGAAGTGCGCGGACTTGGTCAGCCGATCCACAATCACCCAAATAGCAGCAAACTTCCTCAAAGTCCGTGGGAGTCTAACTATTAAATCCATGGTGATTCGCTCCCATTTCCACTCCGAAATATCTATCTACTGAAGCAAGCCACCCGGTCTCTGATGCTCATATTTCACCTGCTGACAATTGAGGCACCGAGCTACAAACCTAACTATATCTTTCTTAATCCTCTTCCACCAATAGTGCTGCCTCAAATCCTGGTACATCTTTGCGGCACCCGGATGGATGGAATACCGCAAATCGTGGGCCTCCTCTAGAATCAACTCTCGAAGCCCCTCAATATTGGGCACACATATCGGCTCTACATCTTCAATACCCCATCATCACCAATGGTCATATCTGTGGCATCATCATACAGAACCTTGTCCTTGAGGACAAGCAAATAAGGATCATCATACAGGTGCTCTCTGATACGATCAAACAAGGAAGACCAAGAGACCACACAAGCTAGGACCCGACTGGGCAAGTTCATTTAAACACATAGGAATTGGGTAAGAGGGGTCCTAGGTTGGTTAGCCTACAGGATCATACCCGTGCAATGTCCGGTAATCACTCCTCAATGAGGGGCTACACGTGACATTAGTCATCATATCCTTACTACCCAATTACCTCCCCCCTTGGTCATAGCCTAAAACATTCTAGCAATCTTAAAAGATATCATATACATGCAATGCCCATCCCTTCCTTGTGGCCCTAAGGTATTTAGGACCTCCAATTTTGGATAGTTCTAGACTATCCTAAGGTCCTTGAAGGTGAAAAATCTAGGCGACAACCAAAACAATTAGGACTGGACCAAAGATGGAACAACTAAAGGCTCAAGTTTTACCTCCACAAACAGAGCAAGCAAGTGCACGTCCTAAACACAGTTTCAGGTATTTAAAAGAAGCCCTAGAACAGGATATCTAGGTGAGCAAAGAATATACAGTATTGAGTTAGGACCAAAGTGTTAAAGGCATATTCAGTTTGCCTACTGATTTTAGACCTGTTAAATATGAGCAGTCAAAGATAACAGAGCGTAGTTTTACAATTGCAGGATTTTTAATCGCCCTATAAGCTTGCCTAGGCGTGCAATAGTGATGTCCTATGAGCATGGTATCTAATCATTGGTCAGGAATGCAGTAAAATAGTAAACGGGCAACTTGGGTCCTATAGGCATGCTTTCTAGTGATGTTAACCAACACAGCATTGAAGAAATGAGTAGATTAGTTAATAAAACCAATTCAGAATCTACAAGCATGAGTTAAAGTTAAACTGATTTTAGATCTAACTAAAACTGATTTTAGATCCTATAAGCATGGTTTATATAATTAAAACTGAATTTAGATCCTATAGGCATGATTTCTAATTATGTAAAGTAAAGCAAGCAGAATTTATTTGAACCAAAGCAAAATCCTATAGGCATCGTATCTAACAAAAACACATTTGAACCCTATAGGCATGTTATCTAATAAGACATATTTGAACCAAATGAACCCTATAGACATGTTATCTAATAAAACACATTTGAACCAAATGAACCATATAGCCATGTTATCTACCCAACTTTACCTACAGTATATAACTACCCTCCCTTTTTACTAGTCACCTCAATATATGTTTACAATTAATTATTACAGACCAATGATTGAATAAAAATTACATAAACAGAATAGAAATTAAACTATAGGGAGCTTGAAGCAGGCCCAAAGCAATTTCCAAGCCTTCAGTAGTCTCAAATGCCCAAAGTTTCATAGCCAATTTCATGTCTAGGTGTGTCAGAGTTCCCTAAGGACCTCAAGGATCTCGGGCAGTGCTCACACCCAGACCTTTCTCAAATAAGGACTGATTTATGTGCAATATGGAAGTGCCAGCCCTGATATGCTAGAGTTCAGAGAGATCTCAAGGGTCTCTAAGCAGTACACATACCAGAGGGGCGGGACTTAGTTATCTAAGAGTAAGTGAGAGTGTTTGACATGATTTGAGAGAGTTTTGGTAAACAGTATAAAGAAAGGTCTTAGGAGGGAAAAGATTTTCTGCAAACCAGTAATTATTTAGTAATAAAACAGTTTGAGAAAGTATAAAATACAATTTGCACTCAGAACACAAGCCACAGAACAAACAACTTTGGAAAATACTTTGACAAACAATTTCCACACAAGGAAAGAGGGGTTGGGAACACATATAATACACCTTAATGGAGCACATAAACAACAGGATGCATATAGTTCTCAAGGGGTTCTACAGAACTAATAGGTTAGATAGAATGCAGGCCATTGAAACATGAAGCAAAGATCACAACAGAAACATGTTGTGGACATATAAACAACACAACTAGAGTCACTCTAGGGAGACTATATAACTTAGCAGGAGTAAGGCAGAACAGACAAGGATTTAAATAAATATGCTAGGTGAGTACTAACAAGTGTAGGCATGCTAATTACACAAAAGTAAAGTTTAGACATGCTAGATGAACAGTAGTCAGTCGA
The DNA here is from genome assembly GCF_000715075.1 of Nicotiana tabacum. NCBI lineage: Eukaryota > Viridiplantae > Streptophyta > Magnoliopsida > Solanales > Solanaceae > Nicotiana > Nicotiana tabacum. The sequence continues at coordinate 139,076,177 of NC_134082.1, forward strand.
ACGGCTAGTTACACATGTAAGACGTGTTAAACAAGATAGTGAACAGACAAGTAAAGTGGAGACATGCTGATTACATATTTGAATAAGGCAGTATTTGGCATACTAGGCAAGCAATAAATAGAAGCAAGAATGAACTCAGGATTGATGAACTAAGGTAGTAAATAAGCATATAGGTTTGGATTCTAAAATTTAATCAGAAGCATACCAGTTAGAGAAAGTAAAAACAGAAGATGTAAGACAAGTGTTGAACAATTTCCAACCTTGGCTTGCAGCCGGCTAGACTAACAAAGATCACAAGTAGCAGAGAGAGCAAAAAGAGCTTTTCAGATTGTAAAAATAGTGGTTATGAACTAATGTTCGTGTGTTAGAAGTTAAAATAAAGAGAGTTTATATAGTAGTTCAAGAGTAGAGCAAATAAGGTAAGGTAATCAATAATCAGCAATTAAAGAGTTTCAAAATCAATCACACAAAGATTCAGCATAGTCTTCTCCTTTAATTAAGGAAAATTAGCGAACGGTAATGACAGGAACTAATTAAGGCAAGAGGTTCAATCAGACTGCGTAAAGAAGTAAGAATCAAAGGCTTTATTAAGGAAAGGCGTTCAAATCAAACCAAAATAAAGAACTTTAGAAAAAAAATAGTCAAGGTATAATTAAGGAGAAAATCATGTAAAGAATCAGCAAGTATCGCAGACAATTCAAATAAGGCAAGAAAGGAATAGTCAGGACTCAACACATAGGTCTTAACGAAACAAATTGATAAATCAAGAATTCAAATCAACATTGATTTAAGGAGAGAAATATAGGTTTACCGTGAATAGCCAGAATGAATATAGACATATAGAATTAGTAGGGGAGTTGAACCAAGAACATTAATAGAGGCACATTAGGATAAAAAATCACAAGACATCGAATTAAGCTAAAGAAAAATTACAGGAACCAAAGCATAGAACGAAATCGGTGCACAAGTAACCCGGACAAACTCAGAATCCAAACAAAAATGTCGAAAAATTGGGGCTTTTAGCATAAACTAGTTAGGGTTAAAGCAAACCTTTGCGAAATCGGTTAAACACATAAGAAATAGAAGATTAAACACTCAAAATTATCAAACGTTTTGGAGAAAGAAATTTTTGGGAAACCCTAGTTTAGAAAAAATGGAAAATCATTTGAAAATCAGAAGGTTCTTGTAAAACTCATGTGAAATAGGTTCGATTCTCTCAAATCTTGCACAGATCTGAGAAGTTCAAAGGACAAAATTAGGGTTTCGAGAAGAACAACACAGAGATGAAGAAGTAGGCTTAGAAATCCATATATCTAAGGCGATATAGGAAAATCTTACTCGAAATCGAACCGGAACAGCCTGAAACAGGCGAAAAGGGGCCATAGGTGTAAGTGGACTGACCCTGGTCCCTCGAGGACCTTAGAGATGGAGATACCAGCATAGGAGAGGCCATTAAAAGTCTGATGGTGGTGAGAAACCACCATGGATGGTAGCAGATGAGTGGCCCGTCATGATCTTCTTATACTTTTCACTAACAGAGAGAGAGAGTGGGGAGGTTCATTAAGGGACTCGTTCAGTCTATTCGACTGCAGATGGCTAAGGATACGGGGAGCGAAATTTATTTTCAGGATGCGGCCAATGTGGCCAGGAGAGTTGAGATGGCTCTATCACAGGGGAGTGGTCAGGGGTATGACAAGAGGCCTCATCATTTGGTCAGGTTCAATGGTGCCTCATCTGGAGGCAGAGATTCTTTTGGTAGGGGCCACCCTCCAGGCCATTTCATTCAGCACTTCAGGCTTCTCACAGTGCTTTAGGTGGTCATGGTTCTCATATACAATATTCTGATCAGCTGCCCTACAGTGCATCGCCAGCTCCTATCAGTGCACCTCCGCTCCAGTGTTTCCAGAGTGGTTATTCAGGCTGTCAGGGTCAATAGTCTTAGCAGCCAATGGCTTGTTATACTTGTGGCGACACGAAGCATATTTCTAGATTTTTCCCTCGAGCACCGAGCAGCTCTCAGCATCAGGGTTCCCGTGCCATGGTTCAGGCACCGAGTGTTCCACCACCCGCTCAGCCAGCTAGGGGTAGGGGTAGAGGTGCTAGAGGTAGAGGTAGAGGTATTAGAGGTGGAGGTCAGGCCGCTAGAGGTGGCGGCCAGCCAGCAGAAGGCCATCCCAGAGATGTAGTTCAAAGTGGTGGGGCCCAGCCCCGATGATATGCTCTTCCAGCTAGGCCTGAGGCTGAGGCCTCCGATGCAGTTATCACAGGTACTATTCTGGTTTGTACTCGAGATGCTTAAATCCTATTTGATCCAGGATCTATATACTCCTATGTGTCATCTTATTTTGCACCGTATCTGGTCATGCCTAGTAATTCTTTGAGTGCTCCTGTATATGTGTCTGCACTGGTGGGTGATTCTATTATGGTAGATCGTGTCCATCGTTCATGTATAGTTGTGATTGGGGATGGACTGGTTATCACCTTACCACGCTATCTTGGATTGTCACGCCAAGACTGTAACCTTAGCCTTGCCGAGTTTACCTCATCTAGAGTGGAGAAGGACTCTTGTTCATTCTATCCATAGGGTTATCTCATATATGAAGGCTCGACGTATGGTTGATAAGGGATGTTTGGCCTATTTGGCGTATGTTCGTGATTCTAGTGCCGAGGTTCTTTCTATGGATTTTGTCACTGTTGTTCATGAGTTTCCTGAGGTATTTCCTTCAAACCTTCGGGTATGCCACCTGACAGGGATATTGACTTCTGCATTGATTTGGCTCCGGGCACTCAGCTCATTTCTATTCCGCCGTATCGTATGGCCCCGCCAGAGTTGAAGGAATTGAAGGAGCAGTTGCAAGACTTGCTTGATAAGGGCTTTATTAGACCTAGTGTCTCGCTTTGGGGTGTGCCGGTTTTGTTCGTTAAGAAGAAGGATGGATCGATGAGGATGTGTATAGATTATCAGCAGTTGAACAAGGTCACAATCAAGAACAAGTATCCATTGCCAAGGATTGATGATTTGTTTGATCAACTTCAGGGTGCCAAGGTATTTTCGAAGATTGACGTGAGATCTGGCTACCATCAGTTGAGAATTAGGGCATCTGATGTCCCTAAGACAGCTTTCCGTACTCGGTACGGGCATTATGAGTTCTTGGTGATGTCATTTGGATTGACAAATGCCCCAGCAGCTTTCATGGATTTGATGAACCAAGTGTTCAAGCCTTACTTGGATTCATTCATGATAGTCTTCATTGATGATATTTTGATCTATTCCTGCAGCCGGGAGGATCATGAGCAACATCTGAGGATTGTTCTTCAAACTTTGAGAGATAGTCAATTGTATGCTAAGTTTTCGAAGTGTGAGTTCTAGTTGAGTTCAGTTGTATTCTTGGGTCACGTTGTATCAGTAGAGGGTATTCAGGTGGATCCGAAGAAGATAGAGGCAGTCAAGGACTGGCCTAGACTCGCGTCAACTACAGAGATCCGGAGTTTCTTGGGTTTGGCAGGCTATTACCATTGGTTTGTGGAGGGGTTTTCGTCTATTGTAGCCCCGATGACCAGGTTGACCCAGAAGGGTGCCCAGTTTAGGTGGTTGGACGAGTATGAGGCGAGCTTTCAGAAGATCAAGACAGCTTTGACTACGGCGCCGGTGTTGGTATTGCCTACAGGTTCAGGGCCATATGTAGTTTATTGTGACGCATCTCGTATTGGACTTGGTGCAGTGTTGATGCAGGATGGCAAGGTCATTGCTTATGCTTCGCGACAGTTGAAGATTTAGGAGAAGAATTATCCAGTTCATGATTTGGAGGTTGTCATTGTAGACATGTGATTTTTGACCCTCCCCGAGATTTAACCCATTTTAGCATTTAAATGTTTAGTTTAGGTCTAATCTAGTTATTTTAACTAGTTTTGACCCTTTTTCTTTATTTTATCAAAAATAAAAATTACAAAAATATTTCTTCTTTTTAGTTACTGTTAGTTTATATACCTTTCGTAAAACTAAAAAAAATACAAAAAATAGTACCTTATTTTTATTTTTGAAAATAACAAAAAAAAATAGGTTTGTTTTAATGATTAGTCTTATCTTAATAGTTATTTTACTTAAGTAGGATTATTTGGTAAATGAGGTCGTATTTTTAGTCTTGTTCACAGAGAAAAAATAAAATTTGGGCTCAAATTACTCATTTTAAGCCTAATTTTCGGACCTAGCCCATAATTCCGAGGCTCATACCCCTTAACCTAAAAAACTCTAGTCTTTAAAAAGGCATCAGCCGTTTTTCTTTGGATAGGGACTAACATATACAAAAAATACAAGACCTAATACACAAGAGGAAAAAAAATCAGAAAAGACCCAAGGCAAAAAACCTTTCAGTCGTTCCTAAAAGGAACAAAAGACCTAGACCCTAGGCATCAGAAGATCCGCCGCAGAAGACATAGACCCCCCCCCCCCCCCCACCGTTCTGCTTCTTCTTCAACCAAACGCGACCCCCCTGAATATTTTCCAACTTCTGAAACAAAATCAAGAACGCCTAAAAAATCAGCCGCTGATAACACAAAAAAGGGACCCCATCCATTCTACTTTCTTCTTCAACAAAACACCTACCACTGTTCCTCTTCGTCTTCACAAATCAAACACCAGAAACGACCAAACGGACACCAACCAGCAATCTCCTCCAACGACCTTCCTCTCTAAAACAAAACCTGCAACAACCAACACCGGCTAGATCTCCTCAACATCACCATCTCCTACGGGCATAAACAAAACAAAAAAATAAGCAACGAACACATACAGAGCACATCAAATCGACATCCAGCAACAGCCATGAGATTTGCTCGAATGTGCTGCAGTAGAGGTACATTTCTCGAACCTATATGTTATTTCATTTCGTTATTCATAGTTTGGTGAAGGATTTTTGGTATTTTGTTACGTCGGTTTGTTTGCATTTGCTGTCTTAGTTTCATTATTTGGTTAAGTGCCTTGATTCGTGATAGTGAATAGGATGAATTAATATTTCAACGCAACCTTGACTTATATAACTAAAAGTTTCGTAACTTATTCGGTATATGAAATGGTGAAGGAAACGACTTGAGTTGAAACTGATTTAGGCCTTTGGTGCGCTGTAGGGATATAATATGCTGTTGTTTTTTTAAGTTAGCCTTCATATCTAGTTGATACTTATGTCACTATTTTCTTATACTTGCTTGATAAAAATCATGTCTCAACCTAAGCTATTGTGTTGGTTAATAGGAAAAGAATCTGGGTTTAAGTTGGTTTTAAATGTAAATGGTTTGTTGTGACAATCTTGCGTACAATTAGAAGCACACTGTGAGTTAGGCTTGGGTTAATAAAATTTGAAAGGTTCTGGTCGAGGGGATTAATTTGAAGTTAAAAAAATTGAGTTATTTTTCTTATGGTTTTGTCTAATCGCATTGTTAGAATGTATGTTTAGACCGATCACACCTGGGTAGGCGAACCTTTAGGCGCGTTTTGAATTTATTATCTTGATTATGGACACGTTCGTGTGATATGATTACGGTTTCTAAAATGAATATTCGTAGTTTGCTCTAGGAACGTTTAATGTATCACTGCGATGGTGTACACGTTCGCATGACACGATTACGATTCTAAAAACATAATTGGAGTATGTGTTCGCGCAACTTCGACCAAATATTCTTAATAATAATAAAGTGTTATTAATTGTGGACACGTTCGCATAACATGATTTTGACGTGCCAAACAAATGGGTACATGTACGCGTGACCCGTTTCAAGATAATTTCTTAATTAAAAAAGGCAAATGCACATAGGTTCTAAAATAAGTAATTAGACAATTTGATTAAGCCAAGTATGATCAAAGCGACTGTGCTAGAACCACGGAACTTGGGAGTGCCTAACACCTTCTCCCGGGTTAACAGAATTCCTTACCCGAATTTCTGTATTTCACAGACATTAATACAGAGTCAAATCTCCTCGATTCGGGATTTTAAACCGGTGAATTGGGACACCATAAATTATCCCAAGTGGCGAATCTGAATTTAAATAAATAATTATGTTTTGATTATTGTCACTTTAATTGAAAAACTCCTATATACCCCTTCCGGGGGTAGTAAAAGGAGATGTGACAGCTCTGGCGACTCTACTGGGGAGGAGAAGAACCCAGAACTTTTGGTTCAGGGTTCAAGAATTCGAGATTGTTAATATGATTTTTACTTGGCTTTATTTATTATTGATATTACTTTATTTTCTGAACCTTTTGTGCTAATTGTTGTCTATTTACCGCTTTGATATTATTTGAATTGTATATAACTGTCTTCTTACGCCACCCCTCTAAGTCTTCTAAAAATGGCGCACACGTTCGCATGGCCCACTTTTTCTGTAGAAGTCATGCCAAATAGAACGAGGCTGGGCCAGCAACAAGGCCGGGTAGACTTTCGTGCTCCCGGTATGTTGCCCCATCTTCGGCTCGAGTAGTCCGCTCGGGTAAGCCAGATCAATAACACAACCCCAGGGTTAAACTTAGAATAATATAACCTCATGATGGATCTCTAGTAGGCACATTTGTTTGCATCATGTGCATTTGACTTTGGGGACTCAACACAGGGGTTGAGTCCATCTAGGACAGGTGTACCCAAAAATAAAAGACCATCCTGATGCATCCTATGTGCTACATGTTACAATCTTCAAGGGTAAAAGGGTCATTTGGCGGATCAATGATAGTTGAGGACAAATGAAAAAAAAGAGGGTGAAGTGTGAAAATAAATCAAGTAGGGCCCAGTTATATTTTCTTTCACATTTTTGTTAAGAAAAAGAAAAATAAAATAAAAAAATCAAAAAAAAAAGATTTTGCACTTTTTCATCATTTTCCGAAAATCAAAAAAGGGGGAAAGGAAAATCCAAAAAGAGTTTATATGTTTCATCATTTTTCAAAAAAGAAAAAGACAAAAAGAGTTTATACGCATACCTGATTCTCGTCTTTCAGGGCGTGATACATAGGCAACCCACATAGGGTTCGGTCTTCCTAGTAAATCTTAGGTTCTTGGCTTTCCGGGGTCTTAGCCAAATTTTGCACATCTAGCCATCTTTAGGCCGCATAAGCCATTTTGCAAAAATAGCCTCAATCATGTCTTGCATATTGTCCAACAAGAAGTGTTATTGTCTCACATAGTGTTCTAGGTCTTTAACTTTATTTGGTCTTAATTTTCTCATACAGGTGTGAATCTACTTTCCGGAGTTTGGGCATGACAAACACCCTAGGACCATCCAGTCAGAGACGCTCATTCAGGAGTTTGCTTAAGGAGATTTCTTTTATGAGTCTGTTGTAATATTTATGTCATCTTTTACCTTCTAGTTTGTACAGTAATGTCGAGTCTTTTGTTATTGTACTTTCTATTTTGTATTTGGAAAAGTTGTTATAACTCAAAAATCCAAAAAAAAAAGAGATTTTGCGTTTTATATTTCCGTTAGAAGTTTTCTTTAGAATATTAATATCTAGAACTCAAAATAAATAAAAATTTGCTTTTATATTTTCTTTTAGTACATTAAGACTAAAAATTCAAAAAAAAAAATCCTTTAGCACCTCTTTAAAAGTTTTCTTTAAGATATTAATTTCAAAATCCAAAAAAAAAAATTCTTTTGAGGTTCCTCTTTGGGAAATATAAAATAAAGAAAAAACAAATTTCATTTTCACTAGAACTTTAAGACATTGTACATAGAAGAAACAAAACAGAACGTATTTTATCTTTTGTTTATCTTTAGAATATCAAAAATTGAAATCCAAAATATTGTTTACCTTTTTCATTGCTTGTTTCGAAATCTTTCTTCATGATATCAAGTGAAAATTCAAAATATTTTCTTTGGTTCGTTCTTTAGATTTCCTTCCTAAAACAAAAAGAATCAAAAAATATTTTGTTTTCTCCTAGGGTTTTTTTCTTAATAATTTCTCATAGAGTATTTGTTTCAAAAAAAAAATATATGCCTGTTAAGCTCGAGTTTGGAATAGGTTATAGAACATTAAGTCTAGAAAATTCAAAAAAAAAAAGGATTTGCTTCTTTTTTTTTCTCTTTTCTCATCAGAGTAGTCATTAAGGTAAAAAGAAAAGAAAAAAAAAAGATAATGAGAACATTACTTTGTTTACTTTATTCCCGTTCTTCCCGAACTATGCAAAGATCTGATTCATGCGGCGTCATGATACGTAGGCAACCTACATAGGGTTCGATCGAATCATTTTTTTATTAAAAGAAAAAAGGAAAAAAGGAAAAAAAAAGAATTAAAAGAAAAAAAGAAAAAAAAGAGAGGTGAAATTAGGGGATATGAGAAATGAGAGGAAAGGAAAGAGTAATAATTAGAAGAAAAAAATAGGAAAGAAAGTGAGCAAGCCAAGAAGTGCCAAAACAGAAAAGAAAAAGAAGATTGAAATGAACAAATTGGGATGATGTCAAGTGACCTTGTAACCCTCGAAGTCATTCTTGAACCGTTAATTATTGCTAGGTGCATTGAACGTAATGTGATATTTTTAGTTGTTAAATGCCCTAATGCTAACATGATGTCTTCATTTTGTTCCTCTTTGTTATCCTCATTATAGCAGAAGGGTGGTTGGTTTGTGGTTCTTAAACTGGTAACTCTTCCATACAACGCAAGGTCAAAGAGCAAGGTAGCTATGGCTAGCAAAGACTTAGGCACAAGAGTTGTTGATCCGTCGAGGGAGTTTGTGGAGTCGGAGTCTGAATTGAAAGGGGAGGTCCAAATGTTGAAACAGCAGATGACAAAAATGTATCAGTCTTGGATCAGGGGAATCCTCCACCTTCATTCCCTTCTAACTACACTGAAAACCATGCAAGTATCCCACCACCATCACAAATCCAGATTCCAACTGCTACTGATATCACCCACAACCTTTTCACACTCTACTAGCCAAAACCACCTCATATCACGCTCCTTTGGCCACTCATGCTCTTGTAGCTCCTCCTCCAGCTACTTTTCCTCGATCCTCTAACGACTGTATTGAAAGTCCCCGATGCCCAACACTATGCTCCAGAACCAACTTTCAAAGTCTCGGATCCATACTCTCACGCTCCTCATTTTGAGGCTCCTGGTGAAACTGAAAAGCCTGCTAAGACAGTGGAGCAAGATAAGATATGCAGGAAGGTGAAAACCTTAGAGTAGTCTTTAAGAAACATGCAAGGGATAGGGAGCTAGATGAGCGTGGCTTACAAAGATTTGTGCTTATTTTCTGACATCCAACTACCTACTGGGTATAAGATGTCAAAGTTTGATTTGTATGACGGACATGGAGATCCCGTGGCCCATTTGAGAGGCTACTGCAGTAAGATGAGAGGAGGCGGTAGGAAAGACAAATTATTGATGGCATATTTCAGTCAGAGTCTGAGTGGGGCAGCTCTGGAGTGGTACACCCGCCAAGACGCTAGCAGGTGGTACACATGGGACGATATGGCTCAGGCCTTTGCCCGCACTTCCAATACAATATAAAGATCGTCCCTGATCGCATGTCCCTCACCAAGATAGAAAAGAAGCCTAATGAAAGCTTTAGGGAATATGGGCTAGATGGAGAGAGCAAGTTGCCAGAGTCAATCCCCCGATGGAAGCAAAAGAAATGGTCAAGTACTTTCTTCAAGCTCAAGAGCTAACTTACTTTAATCATTTGATCACGGCTGTGGGTAGGCCTTTTAATGATATGGTAAAAATGGGAGAAATGGTAGAATATGGGCTGAAGTCTAGCAAGATCATGAGTTATTCTACTTTAAAAGCCACAACACAAGAAATTCAGAACGGCACAGGAAGTTTGTTGGGTCAGAAGGAGCATGATGATGTTACCATGGTTGTCTCAGGATTAGGACATGGTTCAACGGGTCCGCCTCACCAATATACTCAGCCTCAATCCCAACACCCAAACCCATCCCCGAGCTCCACATAATTGATAATAGGTTAAATCTAGGTAATTTGGCGATTGTTTATGCTACCACTTGATTATATTCCAATATCATAATATGGTTAATTGATGAAAAATAGGCTCTAATTGTGAATTGTATATATTGCAGGATGAGGAGCCTAGGTGATGCCTTAAACAGTTGTGATTGGAACTATTTTGGAGCAAGAAAGACCCCTCAAAGATGAGTACGCTTGAAGACGAGGAACAGAAGTGATGAAACACAGAACTGGACATGCGCGCCCAGGTGCGCGACCGCGCTACTTTTAGCGCGTCCATGACAGAATCTCAGCCAATTAGCGCGTTCAGGTGCGCGGTCGCGCTAGTCCAAAATCTAGGAAGAGTTATTTAGGGGCAGAATTGGAAATCTGGAGGAAAACTCACTTAACCTATATAAAGTCAAGCTCGTCCAAGGAAGAGAGGAGCGTTTTTTCATAGTCTAGTGCAAGAAATAGAGAGACAAGAGGCAAGGAGGAGATTTGACCATCAAGTTCTTCTTTTCTTCTCTTGGTTTTTTCTATTTGGGATGAAATTGAATCTATTTGTGATGAACACTAGCATGAGTAGCTAAAACCCATTGTTCTAGGGTCATAGGTGAAACATGAATATGGTTGTTTGAAGTTTAATTTGACAAAGTTGGTTTATCATATTGGGTTGTTTATTTAATTCTTCTTTTAATTATTTTGCTGAGTAGCTAACAGTGAAATACTATCTACGAATCTTTAGTTAAACTCGAAAGTGGGAACTTTAGATTGCATATAGAATTAAATAGAGCAAGTTCTTGAAATCGGGCCTCAGGGAACGGATTAGCAATTGGGATAGACATATACTCAATTGCCTTGCTTGGTTGAAATACAGGAATTGTAAATGCATTCTTGTTAATCTTAATTCCATAGACATATAGGCATTGAGTTAACTTGGATAGGCGAGTAAGAACTCGACAGATTCTTATGAGTAACATTAACCCTGTCAATCAACAGTCCAGGTAAATCGATTAGTCATTTTAAGTCAAGAACATAACACGATTGTTAACTAGCCTGTGACCCTGCAATATCCTCTCCTACTATTTGTTACTCGAAATTGTTATTTGTTTGGTTAATTGCTCTAGTTAGATTATTGCTTGGTAGTTTAGGTAGTAAAACAATTACATCTCTATTTTGTGAAAAAAAACCTCTTGGATAGACAAATTAATTGAATTTGAATTAGTCAACAGTTAATCATAAATATTCGTGGGAACGATAATCTACTCTCTACTCTATTACTTGACGATCACGTGCACTTGCATGAGTGTTTTTGGTCGCAACAAGTTTTTGGCGCCGTTGCCGGGGACTTAGAAATTAGCTACTTGACTGAGTTGAGCTTTTATTATTTATTTATTCAAGTTTTAATTTTTAGTTCACTTTGTTTGTGCCAATACAGGTTTTCTTTTCTCGAATGCGAAGAAGTAGAAGTGCTAACAATCTCCTTCCTCTAGATCCCGAAATTGAACGAACACTTCACAAATTGAGGAGGGAGGTGGACGCTAGAACTAGAATTGAAAGAGAGTTGGACATCCTAGTTCAACCACAGCCATGGTCCCACCCTAGAGTGGCATGGTTTTTGATGCAGAGACTGCATCCCCTTCAGATATGGAGATTGCTCCCTTATCAGAGGTCGTTGTGGAAGGAGAAGGACGATCAGATGCAGCGGAGTTTGTTTCGAGGAGTGATCCAATAACGTCAAAGAGGGACGACGATCCTTCCTCTGTCGAGGAGAGGGAAAAAGGTATGGCTGTGGATGGATATGACTCCAGTTTCGACATCGACCCCGAAGAGGAAATGATGTTCGATAACGGGTTTACCCGGGTAGAGGTAAGAACAGAGGGATCTACTCGTTCTATAGTCATCCCCTTGGATGGCGACTAGCTGACGAACACAGAGAGTGTAGTTCCTTTTTTGGTCCCTCTTTGCTCTGGCACCGAGAACATGAATTTACAGTCATTTAAGGATTCCGATCTGTCATTAGGAATATCCGCAATGGCTTTGAGGGTAAGTTTGTATTTGTTTTTGTTGTTCTTGTACCTTACTTCCTTTCTCCTTTTTGTTTTTACTGACTCTTTTTGGCTCTTCCTTTTTCCTATAGACTCTCATTTTAGAGATCGAGAGCGCCCGCCAAGAGGAGAAGTTTCAAGAAAATGGTTTTGAAGTATCGCAAGTACCGTGACAAGTACCGTGAGATGCGCGCCAAGTTCAGTGCGGACAGTAATATTCCATCCCTTAGAGATGAGTTGGGGCAGAAGGACGATGAGCTCGTAAGGGTCATCGATAGATGCAATGAGATCGAGGCAACGCTTAGAGCTAAGGAGGACGATCTCAAAGTGATCAAGGAGGTCGTGGTTGTGTATGTCTACGTTCAAGCTCAAGTGGCATCCCTGCGGGCCAAGCTTGAGCAGAGCTCGATCAGAGCTAATGGCTTAAGTGATGAGTTGATCGAAAAAGTGGCAGAGTTGGAGAAGGCCGGTGAGTTAATCAAATGTTAACTCTTTAATTAATTCGAATGAGGTCGAATATGAGTTGATTAGAGCGATGTCAAATATTACTCGTGGTTGATTCGAAGGAAGTTGAATGTGAGTCGATTTGAGCGAGGCTGAATGGTGACTTTTCATTAATTCGAACAAGGTCGAATGTGAGTCGATTCGAGCGAGGCCGAATGTTGACTCTTAATTAATTCGAAAGAGGTCGAATGTGAATTGATTCGAGCAAGGTCAAATGTTACTCGTAGTTGATTCGAACGAGGTCGAATGTGAGTATTTTGATTGGTTTAGAGTTAAAACTTGGTGGAGACAGGCGAACATCATTTGTTTGTATGCTTTGGTTATATATATACATTGGAGAAGTTTACACATTTTTCGGTCTAGTATTCCAGTCTCAGTATATCCAGTCCCTTTATTGTTTGACCTAGAGATGTATTCGAGGGGTCGAGCAATGAACTTGCCAACTTGTAATCTCACCTGATCATGCTTAACTTCGAAATGTCCTCCTCGATGCCCCATTAAAAACCTCCCCGAGAAAACCTAATTGGGAAAAAACTCATGTGAGGGAAAAAGAGTACGGCTCGGAAACATATTTCCTTAGAAGTTGAAGTACTTGAGGTGCGCGATGTTCCAGTTGTTTGGTAAAAGTTTTCCCTCCATTATTTCTAGTTGGAATGACCCTTTACTTGCTGCCGCCATGATTTTGTATGGGTCGTCCCAATTAGTCCCTAGATTTCCTTCTTGTGGATCCTTGCTTGCTTGTGTTTTGGATTTGAGTATGTAGTCTCCGACTTTGAGCGGTCTGATCTAGGCTTTGTTGTTGTAGTATCGCTTTGCGTGTTATTTCTGAGCGACAATTCTTATGTAAGCCATATCTCATCGTTCTTCAGCCTCGTCGAGGTCTTGCCTCCTGCTATCATCATTTCACGACCCGCTCTCGAGTGAGTACCTTAGACTTGGTTCTTCGACCTCGACCGGTATTATAGCATCAGTCCCCTAGCCCAGTGAGTAAGGTGTTTCTCTTGTGCTTGTTTTCGGCGTTGTGCGGTATGCCCATAGCACTTTCGGCAACAACTCCAGCCATAGCCCCTTGGCGTTCTCGAGCTTCTTTTTCATGATATTTAATATTGACTTGTTAGAGGACTCCGTTAACCCGTTGCCCGCGGGATGATATGGCTTGGAGAGTATTCTTTTGATATGCCATTCTCGAAGAATTTGGAAATATTTTTTCCAGTGAATTGAGGCTCGTTGTCACAACTGATTTCTTTGGGGAAGCCTAAAAGGCATATCATATTCATCCATATGAAGGTGATCACTTCTTGCTCGCGTATTACGGCAAATGCACCTGCTTCTACCCACTTGGAAAAATAGTCAGTTAAACCCAAAAGAAATCGTACATTACCTCGTCCCGCTGGGAGGGGTCCGAGGATGTCCATTCCCCATTTGATGAAAGGCCAGGGCGAGGTGACTGAGTGGAGGTGCTCGCCCACTTGGTGGATCATAGGGGCATATTTTGGCATTACTCACATTTTTTCACGAAGTCGGCGGCCTCTTTTTTCATTGTGGGCCAGTAGTAACCTTTTCGTATGAGGTAGTGACAAGAGCTCGATTGTTGGTATGAGCTCTACAATGACCTTCATGAACTTCCTCGAGGACACGCCGCGTCTAGTTTGGGCCTAAGAATTTTGCTAGGATCCGCAATACGTTCTTTTATACAAGTTGTTGTTGATGACGTTATACCTGGTCGCCTGCATTTGAAGCTTTTTGGCTTCTTTTTTATCATTTGGAAGCACTTTGTCCTGCAAATATGTGAAAATACGATTGCGCTAGTCCTAAGTTAGGTTTGTAGTTCGTACCTCGATTTGATCTATCAATGAGTGGAGGAAAGTGACCACGTTCCCTTTTCCGGTTATGTTTTTAGTGGACACTTCCAGTTTGGCAAGGTTGTATGCTTCGATATTCTGTGCTTGAGGGATTTTGTTGATAGGCATTCGTCAAATTCAAGTAATAGCTTGCAGATCTTGACCTGGTATTTTTGTAGTCTTTGTTCTTTGATTTGGAAAGTCTTTGTGACTTCAATGACGACGAGCTGAGAGTCGCACCGTAGGGCGACGAGCTGAGAGTTGCACCGTAGGATGACTCGCTTTGCTTCGTACTTGAGTGCTAACTTTAGCCCTGCAATCACGGCCTCGTACTCGGCTTCGTTGTTAGTCATAGCTGGGCATCTTATGGACTAGCGAATTACTTCGCTTGTTGGGACCTCAATCACGAGTCCTAGTCCCGATCTTGACATGTTAAGGTGCCATCAATATACAAAACCCATAGGTCGTGCATTTTGGGGGAAGTACGGGCGGCTTCCTTTTCGACTTCAGGCATTATTTTGACATTGCAGTCGGCGAGTACTTGCGACTTTATCACCATTTGAGACTGATAGGGTATATCGTGCTCGCTCAATTCTATGGCTCATTTGGCCAATCTTCCTAACAGCTCGAGTTTATGCAGAATACTCCTCAAGAGAAAGTTTGTGACTACCGAGATGGGATGGCACTGGAAATAGTGTCTAAGTTTTTGTGAAGCTACGACCAAAACCAGGGCTAGCTTTTCGAGGTATGGATACCTCGTCTCGATGTCAACCAGAGTTTTGCTAATATAGTAAATGGGGAATTGTGTAACTTTGTTTTCTCTAACCAGGACCGCACTCACGGCTACATCGGACATGGCCAGGTAGATGAGTAGACGTTCCAAAGGTTCTGCCTTAGCGAGCAGTGGGGGTGAAAATAGGTACGCCTTTAACTATTTCAAGGCTTCGATGCACTCGGAATTCCATTAGAGTCTATTGTCTTTTTTGAGCATGCCGAAAAATTTAATGCATCTGTCGGAGGACCGTGAGATGAATCTCGATAGGGCAACTATGCGGCCGGTCAACTTCTGTACTTGTTTCTTACTAGTTAGGTTCTCCGGTATTCCTTCTATAGCTTTTATTTGGTCAGGGTTGACTTCCATGCCTTGTTGTGATACCAAGAAACCAAGGAACTTTCTCGAGGTTACGCCGAAGGCGCATTTTTCGGGGTTCAATTTCATACCGTATCACCTGAGTATGTCGAAGGACTCTTTCAAATGGTCGATGTGATCCTTTTTCCATGGTTTTGCCGAGTTGGTCCTTGAACATTTTTGTCACCAACCTCTGATACGTCGCCCCCGTGTTTTTCAGCCCGAAAGGCATCACTCTATAGCAATACGTCCCCTGGCGAGTGATGAAAGTGGTCTTTTCTTGGTCTTCCTCCTCCATGAGGATCTGGTTGTAGCCCGAGTAGGCATCCAAGAAGCTTAATAGCTTGTGCCCGGTTGTTGCGTCAATGAGTTGGTAAATATAGGGTAATGGAAATGAGTCTTTCGGGCAGGCTTTGTTCAGATCTATGAAGTCTACGCACATCCGACACTTTCCGTTCTTCTTTTTCACCATGACCACATTGGCGACCCATTGAGGGTACTTCATGATAGAGCTGTTTTCCAGCAGTTTTTCGACTTCCTCGCATACCACGTGATTTATTACGGAGTTGAATTTTTGCCTAACTTGCAGCACTGGGGGTAAAATGATTCGACGTTCAACTTGTGTGTTGCTATCTCTTTCGAGATGCCCGGCATATCAGCATGGGAAAAGGCGAACAAGTCCGCATTGTTAGCTAAAAATTTATGGAAATTACCTGGTTCCTAAAGCATATGGCCGATGTAGGCTTTCTTGCTGTGGTCGTTATTATCGAGTTGGACGGGGTCGAGGTCTTCTATGGTTGATCATATGGCTTCTACGACTTCGGGGTCTCTAATCACATCCTTCTCGTCCTCGCTCGACCTCGACCCTATTGATTACTATGCTTCTTTAGCTTTAGCCTTCAACTATTGGGTGTATGTGTTGTCTTGGGTGATATGGTAGCATTCTCGGGCAGTGCGTTGTTTTCCTCGATTGTTGAATACCCCCCAAGGGGTAGGAAATTTGATGACTTGATATAAGCTGGAGGAGATGAATTTCATGGCGTGTATCCATGGTCAACCTATTATGGTGTTGTACGTTGTATCCTGGTCCATGATGTGGAACGTGGTTTCGAAAGTGTCGCCGCCGGCCAGGATGGGCAGCGTGATTTCTCCATATGTCCGCTCGATTGCATTGTTAAAACGTATTAGCGTGATACAGTGTGGCACTATCCTATCCTCGAGCTTTATTTGTGCGAGAACTCGAGGGTGTATGATGCATGTGCCGCTCCCATCATCAACCATGATACATTTTATATCAGTATCTAAGATGCGTAAAGTAATGACAAGGGTGTCATAGTGAGGAAAAACCAAACTGTGGGTATCCGACTTATCGAAGATGATACTTTCTTCAAGTTTGTCGTACCATTCATAAGTGATTTACCGTTTGAGATTGTGGGTGGTGGTGAACTTCATGATGTTGATTGATGCGTTGTCACTCCCTCCAATGATCATTTGAATGGTTCGAGCTGGGGAAAGTGGTTTGGGTGGTCCCGGGTGCTGTTCATGTCCTCGGGCGAAGTTGTCTCTCCCTCATTCGCTTATTAGTTCTTTCAAGTGCCCTTGGTGAAGCATGTTCACGACCTCTTATCGTAGGGCGATACAGTTCTTGGTTTTGTGACCCAGCTCTTGGTGGAATTCGTAAAGGGCATTTGACTTTTTGGTGCTCGGGTCGGACCTCATCTTTTGCAGCCACTTCACTTTCAGGCCGGGTTTCTTCAGTGCGTAGACTAATTCTGAGGGGGAAACATAGAATTGTGAGCATATAATAAAGGGGCATACCTCCCTCACTTCGGTGAGTTCTTGTTCGTGGCCTAGATAGGCCTTCTTCGTGGCAGGGAGGCGGTATGAGGGTGTCTATGACATAAGGTTGATATCTTTCCCGATTAGGTCGGGGTCTTACTAGATCTCTCCTATTGTTGTTTCTCTGGTCCTATCTAGACTCGGCTTGTACCGAAGTTAGCCGTTGGGTCGGCCTATTTAGATCATCTTCGTCAGCTCAAACTTCAGCGCAATAAGCATTGTGTAATTCGTCCCAAGTGGTCGTGAGGCGGCTCAGTGCTTTCTGGTCACCCTAGAACCGCTTCTGTTCAGCCTATTTTGGAAGGCTGTCATGGCCATTCCTTCCGATACGTTTGGTAAGGTCATCCTTACTTGGTTAAATCGAGCAAGCAAGTCCCTTAGTCCCTCTCCAGGTGGTTGTTTAATGGAATATATGTCATTTACTCTTGCCTCCACCTTTTTTGCTCCGGCATGGGCTGTTACAAATTTGTCGGCCATATCCTCGAATGTTGCAATCGAGCGTGCAGGCAACTGTGTATACCAAGTCAACGTGCCCCTGGTAAGGGTTTCGCTGAACTTCTTCAATAAGATGGAGGATATTTGCTCTTTGACAACGTCGTTGCCTTTTACTGCGGTGACGTAAAAGGTCACATGATCTTCAGGGTATGTTGTGCCGTCGTATATTTTCAAGTATGGCAGTATTTTAAAGGTTTGGGTATTGCGTGTGGCGCAGCTTCATCGTTGTACGGCTGCTCAACAAACCGACCGACATCCCTTTTTTATAGGAGTTTTGGGGCGCCCGATATTTTTGTCTACCCTTTCTTGATGCTCTTTTATTTGGTCGCGAAGCATTTTGTTCTCGTTCTCCATCTCCTCCATTTTCCTCATAATGGTTGTGAGGGTGTCATTCCATGCATCACTAACATTGTGAGTAATACCTGTTACAAGGGGCGTGTTGCTCGGCTGTAGTTGACGCAACACAAACTCTTGCATATTCTCTGTTCGGCCTTTGAGTGAGCTTGTCAAGAATGATGTTAGCACGTTTGTTAACCACGCCTCGAGCAGCTTCTTAACTACTGGTGGTGCCTATTCCGTTGCGGATATAGAGGCCCCTTTACCATGTGAGGTTGTGGTGTTGCCATGAGAAGGGGGCGAGATGTTTCGTCGGGGATATGCATTTGGTGTTACATCATCACCCTCTGTTTCATCGACTTCGTTGATGGTGTTAAGGAGATTAGTGGTGAGTTCGGCTATTGCTTTCCTCTTTTCCTCTCCATTACCTGCCATGTTAGATTTGTGTGCACAAGAAAGCGTTGTATTTTTTTTTACGGTTTTTTGTTAATAGATCTAAAGAAACTAAATTTTAACTAGAAAATTCCTACAGACGGCGCCAAATTATTTTACCAAAAAGTATGAAACTCTTTGTTAAATCAATTAAGTAAAAGGATAAGGATTAATCCTAGTTAAAGATAATAATCATAGATCTAGAATCAGTTTATGTGAATAACGTGGGACCACGATGAAGTGGGTTTAATGCCATACATAATAAATGTCGTTGTATTTAATGGGATGAGAATAAGTAATAAATAATATAAATGGCACTAAATGTAAATAAGGAGGAAGATTAACCCAATAATAAAAGAGGTGAATGATTTCTTCTTCTGACAATGATGAATGACAAGAATACGAGAGAATATTATACACTTTCTCGGATCTAGTGGAAATGACAATGGATAGAATGTAAAGATCGAATCTTTCTCAGAAAGTTGTTCTTTGTATTTATCTAGAGAGCTTACTTTTCAAAAGTATTCTTATCAAATGGAATACTACATGCATTTTGCCTTATCTCTCCTACTATTTATATGGGATATTCTCAAAGAACCGTAAAAGGTATGGCAGAAATAATACTCAATAGAGTATTCCCTTTAAAAGTTCCAAAGCTATACTAGCCGTTATTTCTGTCCACGCTGCTCAACCTCGGCCTCGATGAGCCAGTCAACGGCTTATTATTGTTGACCACTGGTAGACCTCGGTCAAACTGCCCATGATAAGTTACAATTCTCACGATAATCAACTCTTCGTGCCGAATTTCCTCGGTCGGATTTTGACCAATACAGTTACAAGTTTCATATGTTTTTTAACCCAAATATTATCAAAATAGCCAATGTTAAATCTAGTTTATCCTCCAATAAGTATATTCAAATCAAATTAGTAGTTTATCTTGTCTACCATTTACTGAATCCGTTGATGTACACAATTATTGAGAATAATCAATACACTACTATCTTCTACAATCAGTGCACAATTATATATACCGCCTACTGAATAGTGCTCCAATATATATGCCTTCTATTGCAACATAAACTATATGCATTAGATAAACTTTTACAATAAAAGGAGTAAAATTGGATGTAATTAAGATCTTCATATGAGTAGACATTTGTACTTAAAGAACAAAAATCTACTAGCATCTGTTAGGAGAGAATTATAACTTATCATCTTGATGAGTTGCATGATGTAATTCACTCAAGCAACCAAATTTGACAACAAAATTTCTAGTGCGTTAGTACTTTAGTCCTTATCTTCTCATAAACTACATATATAACGACTAGAGCTAGTATTTTAAGTCAACTAGTGTTGATTTGGAGGAGGTTATGATAAGATAAACGGTGGGTTTCGTATTTAAATGGGTGAAAATCATTTACCACCCCCAAATTTACTCTAAAATCAAACTCATCCTCTATCTCTGAATGATTATCATTTTCATCATTTTATCCTACGCAATGTCTATTTTACCCTTTGACATTTTCAACTTCCCATAAACGTAATACCTTTTTTATATTATTTAGATATTTTTGATGCATGTATTTATTAATAATCTAAATAATATTATATCTTATATATGATTTCATCTAATTTTACTAACATTATAAATAAAATAATTATATTATGTGTTTGCAACTAATATTCAACATATGAAAAATAAACTGCAATCACAAAATAAGAGAAAAATATTTTTACTAATCAACTGTGAGTACAACTCTGTTTCTCCCTTGATTTTCTCCGTGACTCGAGGGCTAAAGCAGCATATTTCTCGAATGTGTAAGATGTGCAGACTTCCTGGGGATATATTTGATCTCCAAGTTCTTGAACTATTTGATTGTCAAGAAGTATCCGGCCATATTTTGATGTCTTTGTGAATATCCCAAGAGTTTATGGGATTTTGCGATACCTCTTCAAGGGAATATGTATCCCTTTATATAGGTGTGAGTTAGGGTTTAGGGTAGAGTAACCTTCAAGAAACCCCAGTAGACTCGTAGGATTTCAAGAGTCCTGTAGTATCTTTAATTAGGATTTGGCTTGATCTCTTTAAATTTCAAAGTCTACAAATGCCCTCTACTTCAAGGTTTGTCGGGTGTAGGCTTGCCGAAACTTGAAGACGAGACTTGAAGTACTCGACCATCACAACAAATGATTTTGAAACTTAGAGTTTTCGATATACAAGAGGAAGAGATGAAGGGCAGAACTGGTCTCACTGGGTGTGCCAATTTGTTTGCAACAAATTTCATTTGTAGGCATATAAATTTTATAAATATTAAATCCATAAAATAGTTGGGACTATATTTTAAATTAAAGATATATTAGTTCAAATAAATTTATTGGGATAATATAGTTGGATTAATTATAAGTCCAATATATATGGATTAAATAAATAATTCTTAATCCATTGGGCTAGTCCATTTAATTGGGCTAAAGTGATGAGCCCACTTCATCAAGCCCAAGATGACATCTTCCTAGAGGCCCAGTTTGGTGTCACGTGTCAAATGACGTGGCATGCCAAGTCAAACGGAAGAGCCAATAGGAACATGTTGCGTGTCAAAATGACAAGGCATGCCAAGTCACACTAAAAGGCCAATGAAATCGCGCCACGTGTGCAAGTGACATGTTTTGGCCAATCAAATGCGGTCATGTCACACTTCAATTTGATTGGTCGGAAAGAGTTTGTTCTTATCATGACTCCTCCCTTCCATAACTATAAATAGGGGTCTTCATAACCCAGAAAAGGACCAGAAGTTATAACAAGAAGCAAGAGAGAGTTCGTGGATCAAACATCGCAAATTTCTCTACAAGTTTCAGACTTCAAGCAACCAAGTTCAAGTTCAAGAAATCAAGTTCAAGTTCAAGAATGAAGAACAAATCAAGTATTCAAGCTCAAGAATGAAGAACAATTCAAGTATTCAAGATCAAGAACGAAGTCAAATCAAATACAAGGCACTCAAGATCAAGGCTACTTGTTCGTGATACAATTCGTGGCAACAATCAAAGTGTTCGCGATGGTTAAATCAAATTCAAGATCAAGCTCAAAGGTCCTTGAATTTATACTAGAAAAGTATAACCAGAAGAATCATAGAGACTGTAACACTCAAATATTCGAAATAAAATACTACGATAGTTTTCGGTCTTGATTTTATTTTCTCGATGCAATTTATTGTCTACAAATTCTGGCACGCCTAGTGGGATAATCGCTACCTCTCATCTCAACTTTTAATCACCAAAGCCCGAGAACATTGAAATGGCTTTAAAGAAAATCAACTCCGGTTCAACTTCTACCAAGGCTGCTAACTCCAGGTTCTACGCTGATGTGAAAAGCATCCTTGATGTTATCTTTGGAAGCTTTGGAACAATTACGAGGAGCAAAGCAAACTCTTTAGGACAACAAGCACCCCAAGTATCGTCCGCATCGACCCCTGTTTTCGGATCTACATCCCCAAAAGGAGCAAGATCTTCCACAAACGCATCTGAAGAAGGAAGCGATGTTTCTGAAAAGATCAAGAAGCCAATTTGTTTGCAGCTAATTTTCAACATGTGAAAAATAAACTGCAATAATAAAATAAGAGAAAAATATTTTTACTAGTCAATTGCGAGTACAACTCTATTTCTCCCTTGATTCTTCTCTCCTGATTATCTCAGTGATTCGAGGGCTAAAGCAGCATATTTCTCGAATGTGTAAGATTTGCAGACTTCCTGTGGATATATTTGATCTCCAGGTGCTTGAACTATTTGATTGTCAAGAAGTATCTGGTCATATTTTGATATCTTTGTGAATATCCCAAGAGTTTATGGGATTTTGCGACACCTCTTCAAGGGAATATATATCACTTTATATAGGTGTGAGTTAGGGTTTAGGGTAGAGTAACCTTCAAGAAACCCTAGTAGACTCCTGGGATTTGAAGAGTCCTGTAGTATCTTTAATTAGGATTTGGCTTGATCTCTTAAAATTTCGATGTCTACATTATGAATTTATAATAAAATATATTTCTACTTTATTGTTATTATTATTTTAATATTATGTATATTGAAATGCATATAATGTATGTCGGTTTGTGTGTGATTTTAAGTTTCACTATTTTTGTTATTCTTCGTGTGTATAAATTTTTGAGTTTTGATTGTTATTAGTAGATTTTTCTATATTATAATTATTAGATAAAGTGTAAATAGATTTTTCTTCTAAATTTATCTATATTTTTTGGCCATTGTTTTTTTATTACTTGCATTATATAATTTATAAAAAAATTACCTGCATTGTATAATTTATAAAAAATTTATTCTCTGTTATTCTCAATTTTATAAATAGATTGTGTTTTGATTGTTGTTAATAAAATTAATGATAAAAGTAAATTATTTATTAACTTATATGCTTGACTACTACTTCTCACTTTTTTTGGTTTTGAAAAAGTTTCTTGAATTTGCTTAAAGGTAAGTCGATAACATAAACTGAAAAAAAATTATTTATATTAAATAATAAAAATAACAAATAAAATTGTAGAGGGTAAAATTGTCATTTTAAGAAGTCATTTTTGATACAGGAGCAGAATGATAATTGTACAAAGTTGGAGGATGAGTTTGATTTTTAAAGCAAACTTGGGGGATGTAAATAATTTCACCCTATTTAAATTAATGTCTTGCTGGAGCTTTCTTGAACCTGTTAAATTTGTTGGTTTATTCAAGCGAATAATTTATCTTCGTATATTTCCTTCCATTGTGTCCTTCACTATAATTATTTGTCATAATACTGGAATGACTGAGGGTTTTATTAGTCTAATTTCATTGTGTGAAGTTTTAGTAATTTGTTTTCATAATTGTTTAGTACGAATAGAAGTTTTACGAAAATTGACGTGTATCTTAGTTCTGATTTTTCTTCTTGTTCAAACGTGAAACAATCTCATAAACCTGTACATTAATTTCACTTGATTGTTTGTTTCTCTACATCCAAACATTACACAGTTAAATATATATTAAGCAATGGGATTGACTTATCCTTTTTTCCCTATCAAAAGAATGTTGTTCGTCCGTTAATATATTTACAGTCCTCATTAGTGAGATTTAAACCATTTGCAACATGTACGATTTGAATAGGCGTCGCTGAATATGATATTCGTCGAACATTCGTTTATATTAGTATTTATATTTGTGGTCTTGGGTATAATTCACCGCAACTATAACTCTCCTTAGTGTTGATCTTCGGGGACATGCATAACTACATATGTTGCATGATTAGTAGATACTCCGACATGTATATATTCATTCATTTGGCTAATCAATATAGAAAAGTTAAGGCTCACTAGATACTTTGTTGGCACTCACCAGATACAAATTTATCTAAGTTCAATTTAGCCCGTTTTAGTGAGCAAAAGCACGTTGTGACATTCAAATCAACATATTACTTGAAGTATCACTACTAGCCTTTTCGCGGCAAAAGTGGTGATAAATCATCTATTTTACGTCAATGGAATGTTAATTAACATCGACAAACCCGCGTGTAATAAGGAAAATATAATGGTGGAGAGGTAACTAGGTGACATTAAGAAATATGATTTGTTATTGTAAATTGTTATGCTCGTATATCACATTATGTCATTCGAGAGATAATTAAAAATATGGATATATAACCTCATCAAGAGAGCTTGTGTTTATTTTATAATTGCTTGATTTGAATGCTCGGTCTAAATTACTTGACTTTTTTTACACTTCATCTTAGACTATTTGATCTTTAACATTTTCATTTAGTTTGGGCTTTCGAATACGTCAAAATTGGATCTCCTATATCCATACGCTAAGAAAATGATAACTTTTACGTGCTAAAAATGTGGTTTCATACATGTATGTGTGAAAATTTTGACAGAATACAAAAATAAAATAATAGAGTAATAATAATTAAAAAAATCAACAAAAGCAATATTACACGGTGAAATGCTCGTATAAACTTTTCTCATGATATGTTTGTATGGGTCAAAATATGCCTTTAGGATATTAAGATCAAAATAACACTGCGAGAAGGATCCGCAAATCATCATTTAAAGACGGTCATTAAGTCATAGTGGCCGAGGTCGAGGAGTCTGATAAAGTCGTGGTCAAAATACGAGGAAGACCAAGATCGAGAAGTCGAGGAGCGTCACGATCAAGTCATCAACGAAGATCATGGTCAAAGAGTCGAGCAGGGTCATGATCGAACATTGACGATAGAGCCGTAACGACTAGTTTTCAAAATGGAATCAGGAAGAGAATATTCTAGTGAATATTTCCTACATTTGTACTATTAGAATTTTTTGGGAAAAGATCCCAGATAAATAGAAGGAAGAAAGAGAGGAAAGACACGTGAAATTCATTCTTGTAAGAACAACACTTTGATAAAAGATTTATTCTTCACTCAATACAAGAGTTAACTTTTTATTAGGATTCTTGCCAGATCCGAGGAATCCTCGGCTGTTTAAGGATCCGTCATCCAATCATTGTCAGGTAAAAGGTTCCTTTATTCCACCTTTTGTTGCTAAGATTATTCCTCTTAATTACGTGACTGCCATCAGATTGACATTTATTGAATATCTTACATAATGTTCTTGTTCTTGTCAGTTATAAGACATCTATTGCAAGGAATCATTATAGTCTTCATAAATACTTATCAACTACCTCTTTAATATCAAGATTTGAGAAAATTATTCTTAACTAAAATTAACTCTTGTTTAATTAGAATTAATTATATGAACCAAGATTTACGTTTTTGGGTCAAAAACTTGACACCGTCTGTGAGAATTTTCTAGTTAAATTTTTTGTTTCTTCTAGATCTATAACCAACATGGATCACTAACATCACAAATCCCAATATCTTTTCTCCTTCCTTGTGCAACATCTGACATGTCAAGTAACCGAGAAGAAAGGGTGAGGATAACAAACGACTTACTATAATGATCTGGTCGGTCGTTTCGAGAGTTGTAACCTTGTTTTCTCATTTATTACTCATTTTGTACTTTACAACTATTATGTTACTTGTCGGGTTAGTCGGTTCGGGCCCGGAGGGATTTCAGAATGAATTGAGACACTCAGTCTCAAGGTTGAAAGCTTAAGTTGAAAAGGTTGATTGGATATTGACTTATGTGTAAACGACTCCAGAATGGAGTTTTAATGGTTCCTTTAGCACCGTTGGGTAATTTTGGACTTAGTAGCACGTCCGGATTGTGAATGGGAGGTCTGTAGTTGAATTAGGCTTGAAATGGCAAAAGTTAGATTCTTGAAAAGCTTGATCGGAAGTAGACTTTTTAATATCTGGATCAGATTGGAGTTTCGAAAGTTCGTGTAAGTCTGTGGTATCATTTGTGACTTGTGTGAAAACTTTGGGGTCAATCAGACATGATTTGATAGGTTTTGATGTCGTTTGTAGAAATTGGAAATTCAAAGTTTATTAGGCTTGAATTTATGCGCGATTCATGTTTTTGATGTTGTTTGATGTGATTTGAGGGCTCGACTAAATTCGTATAATGTTTTGGGACTTGATGGTATGTTTGGTGGAGGTCCAGGGGGTCTCAGGTGAGTTTCGGAGGTTAACGGATCAATTTTGGACTTGATATTATAGCTAAAGACTATTGGTTTTTTGTTACTAGTTTCCTTTTATGCGATCGCAAGAGAGGGTCCACGATCGCGTAGGCTTGTTTGAGGGCAGTGGTGATTTTTTTAATACGTTCACGAGTGATGGTTCGCGTTCGCGTGGATTTGGCTAGGATGTGAATCGCGAACATTGGCAATGTCGCGTTCACGAAGAGGTGAGGGGGAAACTAGGTGTCACGCGTTTGTGCTTCGCGATCACGTGAGATAATACGCAGTCACGTAGGTTAGAGGGAGATGAGGTACGTGTTCACGTCGAGGTCTCCGTGTTAACGTAAGTAAGAGAGAAGGGAAACCTATTTTGTGCTATGCGGACACGTGGAAAAAGCCGTGTTCGCGATAAAGGCTTAACTGGGCAGATTTAAATGTTCAAAGCGAGGCTTTGAGTTCATAACATAAAAATTAATTTGGGAGCTCGGTGGGAGGTGATTTTTGGAGAGATTTTCACGTGGGTGTTTGGGGTAAGTGATTCTTACCTAGTTTTGGTTAATTTCCATGATTGTGCTTTTGATTTCATCATTTAGGTTAAATTTTGAGGTTTTGATCAAGATTTTGGTATCGAATTTGAGTAATTTTGGTATGGATGGACTCGTGGTTGAATGGGTGTCCGGATTTTATGACTTTTACTCGATTTTGAGACGTGGGCCCTAGGGTCAACTTTTGAGTCGACTTTTTGACTTTAATTTAAAGTTTAGTATTTTTTTATGGAATTGATTCCTTTAGCTCGCGTTGATTTTATTGAATCCTTTGTGGCTAGATTCGAGGCATTTGGAGGCCGTTTCGCGAGGCAAAGGTGTGTTGGAGTAGATATTTGCTCAGTTGAGGTAAGTAATAGTTCTAAATCTGGTTTTGAGGGTATGAAACCCCGTATTATGTGTCTTGTGATAGGTTTGGAGGTGACGTACATGCTAGGTGACGAGCGCGTGGGCGTGCACTATAGGAATTGTGACTTGGTCGATTCCATGGAAATGTGAAGTTGAATAATCTGTTGTTAGTCGTATGCTCTCCATGTGTTATACAAATTTGACTGTAAATCATGCTTAGGCTATGTGTTGGTATTGTAGGGATCCACAGAGGCCATGTTATATGTTGGATTATCTGCTAAATTGTTGTTTGTACTCAGTCTCAGTTTTACTGGCATATCATATATCGATCTATATTATTCCTAGTTGATACATCATATCATTGCTGTTAGGGCTGATTTTCATGATTTCTGCGAGCCCGAGAGACTGGAGAGGTTGATGACTAAGTGAAAGGCTGATTTTCATATCTCAGTCTCTATTATTGGAGACTGGAGAGGTTGATGACTGAGTGGGAGCCCGAGAGACTGGAGAGGTTGATTATTGGCATATCATATCTCAGTCTCTATTATTCCTTGTAGATACATCATGCCATTGCTGTTTGTGCTGATTTTCATAATTTCTCAGAGCCCAAGAGGCTGGAGAGGCTGATGACTGAGTAAGGCTGAGGGCATGATTATGAGGATATTTTAAGGGATAGGGATGCACGCCGCAGCATGTTTCATTGATTTATGCCATGATTGGCTTGATATAGCGCTTGGTACCTACTGAGTGTGAGTGTGGAGTGCTGAGTGATTGAGAAGAATGAGTGACTGAGAGGAATGAGTGATTATGAGGTTGGAGCGAATGGGGGGATTGAGTGACTGTTGCTCTGAGAGGATGCATTTGATTTCATTATTGTTGCATTTATCTGCCATGTATCACTATCTTCAAATTTCTAAGAGATATCATATTCTATTTCACAGAACTTGACCTGAATTTTCTGATTTGATCCAAATTTCCGAATTTGATAGTATGCCTACTTTCCTATGTTGAAATTACTGTAAATGAATTATAACTGTGAAGCTCGTCACTACTTTTAACTCTTTATTTAGTCTTGTTACTTACTGAGTTGGTTGTACTCACGCTATACCCTGCAATTTATGTGCATATCCAGGTGTTTCCGGACATGGTGGGTGCTGATTCTTTTGCTCAGTTGATCATTTGGAGATTTCGAGGTAGTTGCTCGGCGTTTCGTAGACCTTGTCTGTCACGACCCAAGTTCTCCCTCCGTGAACTATCGTGACGGCACCTCGTCTCTATGACTAAGTATGCCTAACAATTTGCGGAAGATGAAATGAAAACATGAAAACTAACAATTTAACAAGTAAACTTAATTAAAAATATTAGATATCGCTCGGCATATACAATAAATACTTTCGAATTGAACATAAGTACTCCCAAAACCCGGAATATCATGAGTCACAAACTACAGTATAAATAGTGCTTCTAAACTCCAGAAACTATCAACGAAGAAAAATATAGGAAGGCTTTAACTTAAGGAAGGCTCCCTAAAATCACATCAAACAACGCTAAAATCACGAATCACCATCCAATCCAAACTTAATAAACTTGAAACTTCAAAATTCTACGACCGAAGCCAAAACCAACCAAACCACATCCGATTGACCCCAAATTTTGCACACAAGTCATATTCAACACTAAGGACCTACTCCAACTTTCAGAATCAGATTCCGACCCCGATATCAAAAATTCCACTATCGGCCCGGAACTCCACAAATTCAACTTTCGCCATTTCAAGCCTAAATGAGCTACTGACCGTAAAAACACAATTCGGACACACACTTAAGCCTAAAATCACCCAACGAAGCTAACAGAATTGACGAAATTCCATTTCGGAGCCGTCTTCACACTATTCCGACTACGGTCCAAATTCTAATACTTAAACTCTCATTAAGGGACTAAGTGTCCCAAAACACTCCGAAACTCAAAATAAACCATCCCGACAAATCACATTAGCAGAAAAAGACACGGGGAAAGCAGTTAATAGGGGATTGGGGCGTTAATTCTCAAAACGACCGACTGGGTTGTTACATTGTCTCTCTTTCCCTATCTTTCCGCTTATTGTATGTAGTTCCAGACTATCATAGGCAGTATCTTCCATACTTGTGATGTATAGATGCTCATGAACTCTGTGACACCCCGATGTTGGGAATTTCCGCGTTATGTTTGGGGTTTCTCTCCCGTTTATGAGAATTTTTATTAATTAAAACTACTATAACTCATTTCAGTTAAAAGTGTTAGAATTCTTTTTGAAATGTCGGCTTGCCTAGTACCACGTTAGGCGCCATCACGATAGTTTAGGATTTTGGGTCGTGATACTTACCGACCAATCTTATAATTGTCCTCAACGAGAGATGCAAAATAGTCGGTGAGGATATGACGGACAATGCCTCTCCTAGACGAGATGGGTTACCTCCCCCTCACTGCAACATCACAAAATCTCTTGGTAAGGGACCTTCACATCTGTGGTGGAGGAGACACCCCAAGTTGTAAAAAACTCCTTGAGGCATGGCTAACCGACATGCTAACTAGATAGATCCTTGTCCAACTGGACTGAACTGAAATCCAACACGTGAGACGGATCGTCGTGATACTCCAGAGCATTGAAACATGAAATACCGGATGAACTCCTGCCAAGTTAGGAGGTAAGGCAAGCTCATAAGCAACCTCCCCAAAACGCCACAACACCTCAAAGGTGCCCATAAACCTTGGGCTCAACTTGGCCCTCTTTCTAAATATCATAACGCCCTTCATAGGCGAAACCCGAAGCAAGACCCGCTCTCCCACCATAAATGAAACATTGTGAACCTTCCGGTCCTCATAACTCTTTTGTCTGGACTGGGCTATGTGAAGTTTATCATGAATCACCTTAACCTTCTCCAAAGAGTCCTAAACCAAGTCTGTGCCCAATAATCTAGCTTCGCCCGGCTCGAACCAACCCACCGAGGATCTACACCGCCTACCATACTGAGCCTCATACAGTGCCATATGAATGTTGGATTGATAACTGTTGTTGTAGGAAAACTCCACAAGTGGCAAGAACTTCCAAAACCTATCACACACGTATGGAGCAAATCCTCAAGAATTTGAATAGTGAGCTCAAACTGTCCATCCGTTCGGGGGTGAATTACTGTGCTCAACTCCACTCGAGTACCTTAATCTTATTGTGCGGCTCTCCAGAACCGTAAAGTAAACTGAGTACCTCTGTCTGAAATGATGGAAACTGGGATACCATGCAGGTGAACAATCTCTCGGATATAAATCTCAGCCAACTGCTCTGAAGAATAGGAAGTACACACAGGAATGAAGTGCGCGGACTTGGTCAGCGGATCCACAATCACCCAAATAGCAGCAACAAAGTCCGTGGGAGTCTAACTATGAAATCCATGGTGATCCGCTCCCACTTCCACTCCGGAATCTCTAGCTACTGAAGCAAGCCACCCGGTCTCTGATGCTTATATTTCACCTGCTGACAATTGAGGCACCGAGCTACAAACCTAACTATATCTTTCTTCATCCTCTTCCACCAATAGTGCTCCCTCAAATCCTGGTACATCTTTGCGGCACCCAGATGGATGGAATACCGCAAATCGTGGGCCTCCTCTAGAATCAACTCTCGAATCCCCTCAATATTGGGCACACATATCGGCTCTACATCTTCAATACCCCATCATCACCAATGGTCATATCTGTGGCATCATCATGCAGAACCTTGTCCTTGAGGACAAGCAAATGAGGATCATCATACAGGTGCTCTCTGATACGATCAAACAAGGAAGACCGAGAGACCACACAAGCTAGGACCTGACCGGGATCCGAAATGTCCAATATCACAAACTGGCTAGCTAAGGCCTGAACATCCATCGCCATGGGACTCTCTGCTGCTGGTAGATAAGCCAAACTCCCCAAACTCTCCGCCCAGCGACTCAAGGCATCGGCCACCACATTGGCCTTCCCCGGGTGGTACAAAATAGTGATATCATAATCCTTAAGCAGCTCTAACCACCTCATCCGGTGAAAATTAAGGTCCTTTTGCTTGAACAGATGCTGCAAACTCTGGTGATCAGTGTAAATCTCACAAGGGACACCGTACAAATGGTGCCTCCAAATTTTCAAGGCATGAACAATAGCAGCTAACTTAAGGTCGTGGACATGATAGTTCTTTTCATGCACCTTCAACTGTCTAGACGTGTAGGCAATCACCCTACGGTCCTACATCAACACCGGGTCGAGGCCAACTCACAACGCATCACAATAGACTATATAAGACCCCTAACCTGTAGGTAATATCAATTTTGGGGCTATAGTCAAAGCTGTCTTGAGCTTATTAAAGCTCTCATCGCACTCTTCCGTCCAACTGAACGGAGTTCCCTTCTAGGTTAGCATGGTCATAGGTGCTGCAATAGATGAGGATCCCTCAATAAATCGACGGTAATAACTCGCCAAACCAAGAAAACTATGAATCTCTATAGAAGAGGATGGTCTGGGCCACCTCTGCACTACTTCCGGATCCACCTTGATCCCTTTACTCGACAGTACATGACCCAAAATTTCTACGGAATCCAACCATAACTCACATTTTGAGAACTTCGCATATAATTTCTTTTCTCTCAAGGTCTAAAGCACTATCCTTAGGTGTTGCTCATGATCCTCCTGACTCTGGGAGTACACCATAATGTCATCAATAAAGACAATGACGAACGAGTCAAGATATGGCTGGAGTACACTGTGTATCAAATGCATAAATGTTGTTGGGGCATTGGTCAGCCCAAATGACATAACAAGGAACTCGTAATGATCATACCGAGTCCTGAAAGTAGTCTTCGGGATATCTGGCTCCCGAATCTTCAACTGATGATAACCTGAATGCAAGTCAATCTTAGAAAACACTCGAGCACCATGTAACCGATCAAACAGGTCATCAATATGAGGCAAAGGATACTGGTTCTTCAATAGCTTTGTTCAACTGGCGATAATCAATGCACATATGCATAGAACCATCCTTTTTCTTCACGAACAAGACAGGAGCACCCCAAGGTGATACACTAGGCTAGATAAAGCCCTTATCAAGCAATTCCTGTAATTGTTCCTTCAACTCCTTCAACTCACGAGAAGCCATATGATAAGGATGACTAGAGATAGGCTGAGTGTGTGGCAACAAATCAATGCCAAAATCAATATCTCTGTCAGGCGGCATGCCCAGAAGATCACTAGAAACACATCAGGAAAATCCCACACTAATAGGACTGAATCAACTGTAGGGTATCAATATTGACATCTCTCACATAAGCTAGATATGCATCACACCCCTTCCCAACCATTCGATGAGCTTTAAGAAATGAAATAACTCTACTAGGAGTGTAATCAAAAGTACCCCTCCATTCTAAACGCGACACACCTAGCATAGCCAGTGTCACGGTATTGGTGTGACAATCAAGAATAGCATAATGGGGCGACAACCAGTCCATTCCCAAGATAATATCAAAATCAACCATGCTGAGTAACAATAGATCGGCTATGGTCTCAAACCCACTAAGAGCAATCAAACACGATCAATAAACGTGGTCCACAACAACAGAATCTCCCACAGGAGTATAAACATAAACAGGGGAACTCGAAAAAACCTGAGATACACCCAAATGCGTGGCAAAATATGAGGACACATAGGAATAAATGGAGCCTGGATCGAATAGAACCGATGCATCTCTATGAAAGACCGGAACAATACTTGTAATAACAGAATCGGAGGTAACAGCCTCTATATGGGCAGGAAGGGCATAGTATCTATCCTAGACTCCCCCTCTAGGGCAACCTCTACCTCTAGTTGGCTGAGCAGGTGGGGTAGTTGTCGCACCCCCTTTTTAACCTTTTTGACGGGGAAGTCCGGGTTTCGATATTCATGGGGGAACAACTTGGGAATTGGGTATTTGAAGAGTCGCCACCTAACAGATTATGGTGTGTTAGGGCACCTAGTGCGATTAACTCTTGAACTAGTTTGCATCCCCAGAGATTAGGGTAAGGGCTCGAAATAACCTTGAGAGGAAGGTGTTAGGTACCCCTCGCGGTCCACAATGGTGGGTCTCGGCTGAACTTAAACTATGTGAATTAGTCATTTTGCAAGTAAACAATTTCAACACATATTCGCAAATAAAGGCATGTTTTCACATTCTAAACACATGTATAATTCAGGTAATAGAAGCAAGGGAGAGGTTTAAACAACTTGCATGTGTGTGTGTGTGTGTGTGTATGTGTGTGTAAAGAAAAGGAAGTTCATTTAAACACATAGGAATTGGGGAAGAGGAGTCCTAGGTTGGTTAGCCTACAGGATCATACCCATGCAATGCCCGGTAATCACTCCTCAATGAGGGGCTACATGTGATATTAGCGTGCAGTTATCATATCCTTACTACCCAATTCCCTCCCCCCTTGGTCATAGCCTAAAACATTCTAGCAATCTTAAAAGATATCATATGCATGCAATGCCCATCCCTTCCTTGTGGCCCTGAGGTATTTAGGACCTCCAATTTTGGATAGTTCTAGACTATCCTAAGGTCCTTGAAGGTGAAAAATTTAGGCGACAACCAAAACAATTAGGACTTGACCAAAGATGGAACAACTAAAGGCTCAAGTTTTACCTCCACAAACAGAGCAAGCAAGTGCACGTCTTAAACACAATTTCAGGTATTTAAAAGAAGCCCTAGAACAGGATATCTAGGTGAGGAAAAAATATACAGTATTGAGTTAGGGCCAAAGTGTCAAAGGCCTATTCAGTTTGCCTACTGATTTTAGACCTGTTAAATATGAGCAGTCACAGATAACAGAGCGTAGTTTTACAATTGCAGGATTTTTAATCGCCCTATAAGCTTGCCTAGGCGTGAAATAGTGATGTCTTATGAGCATGGTATCTAATCATTGGTCAGGAATGCAGTAAAATAGTAAATGGGCAATTTGGATCCTATAGGCATGCTTTCTAGTGATGTTGACCAATATAGCGTTGAAGAAATGAGTAGATTAGTTAATTAAACCGATTCAGAATCTACAAGCATGAGTTAAAGTTAAACTGATTTTAGATCTAACTAAAACTGATTTTAGATCCTATAAGCATGATTTATATAATTAAAACTGATTTTATATCCTATAGGCATGATTTCAATTATGTAAAGTAAAGCAAGCAGAATTTATTTGAACCAAAGCAAAATCCTATAGGCATCGTATCTAACAAAAACACATTTGAACCCTATAGGCATGTTATCTAATAAGACATATTTGAACCAAATGAACCCTATAGACATGTTATCTAATAAAACACATTTGAACCAAATGAACCATATAGGCATGTTATCTACCCAACTTTACCCACAGTATACAACTACCCTCCTTTTTTACTAGTCACCCCAATATCTGTTTACAATTAATTATTACAGACTAATGATTGAATAAAATTTACATAAACAGAATAGAAATTAAACTATAGGGAGCCTGAAGCAGGCCTAAGGCAATTTCCAAGCCTTCAGTAGTCTCAAATGCCCAAAGTTTCATAGCCAATTTCATGTCTAGGTGTGTCAGAGTTCCCTAAGGACCTCAACAATCTCGGGTAGTGCTCACACCCAGACCTTTCTCAAATAAGGACTGATTTATGTGCAGTGTGGAGGTGTCAGCCCTGATATGCCAGAGTTCAGAGAGATCTCAAGGGTCTCTAAGCAGTACACATACCATAGGGGCGGGACTTAGTAATCTAAGAGTAAGTGAGAGTGTTTGACATGATTTGAGAGAGTTTTGGTAAATAGTATAAAGAAAGGTCCTAGGAGGGAAAAGATTATCTGCAAACTAGTACTAATTTAGCGATAAAACAATTTGAGAAAGTATGAAAAACAATTTGCACTCAGAACACAAGCCACAGAACAAACAACTTTGGAAAATACTTTGACAAACAGTTTCCACACAAGGAAAGAGGGGTTGGGAACACATAGAATACACCTTAATGGAGCACATAAACAACAGGATGCATATAGTTCTCAAGGGGTTCTACAGAACTAATAGGTTAGATAGAATGCAGGCCATTGAAACATGAAGCAAAGATCACAGCAGAAACATGTTGAGGACATATAAACAACACAACTAGAGTCACTCTAAGGAGACTAGATAACTTAGCAGGAGTAAGGCAGAACAGACAAGGATTTAAATGAATATGCTAGGCGAGTACTAACAAGTGTAGGCATGCTAATTACATAAAAGCAAAGTTTAGACATGCTAGATGGACAGTAGTCAGTCGAACGGCTAGTTACATATGTAAGACGTGTTAAACAAGATAGTGAACACACAAGTAAAGTGGAGACATGTTGATTACATATTTGGATAAGGCAGTATTTGGCATACTAGGCAAGCAGTAAACAGAAGCAAGAATGAACTCAGGATTGATGAACTAAGGTAGTAAATAAGCACATAGGTTTGGATTCTAAAATTTAATCAGAAGCATACCAGTTAGAGAAAGTAAAAACAGAAGATGTAAGACAAGTGTTGCACAATTTCCAGCCTTGGCTTGCAGTCGGCTAGACTAACAAAGATCACAAGTAGCAGAGAGAGCAAAAAGAGCTTTTCAGAGTGTAAAAATAGTGGTTATGAACTAATGTTCGTGTGTTAGAAGTTAAAATAAAGAGAGTTTATATAGTAGTTCAAGAGTAGATCAAATAAGGTAAAGTAATCAACAATCAGCAATTAAAGAGTTTCAGAATCAATCACATAAAGATTCAGCATAGTCTTCTCCTTTAATTAAGGAAAATTAGCCAACGGTAATGACAAGAACTAATTAAGGTAAGAAGTTCAATCAGACTGCGTAAAGAAGTAAGAATCAAAGGCCTTATTAAGGAAAGACGTTCAAATCAAACCAAAATAAAGAACTTTAGAATAAAAATAGTCAAGGGTTAAATTAAGGAGAAAATCATGTAAAGAATCAGCAAGTATCGCAGACAATTCAAATAAGGCAAGAAAGGAATAGTCAGGACTCAACACATAGGTCTTAACGAAACAAATTGATAAATCAAGAATTCAAATCAACACTGATTTAAGGAGAGAAATATAGGTTTACCATGAATAGCCAGAATGAATATAGACATATAGAATTAGTAGGGGAGTTGAACCAAGAACCTTAATAGAGGCACATTAGGATAAAAAATCACAAGACATCGAATTAAGCTAAAGAAAAATCACAGGAACCAAAGCATAGAATGAAATCGGTGCACAAGTAACCCGGACAAACTCAGAATCCAAACAAAAATATCGAAAAATTGGGGCTTTTAGCATAAACTAGTTAGGGTTAAAGCAAACCTTTGCGAAATCGATTAAACACATAAGATATAGAAGATTAAACACTCAAAATTATCAAACGTTTTGGAGAAAGAAATTTTTGGGAAACCCTAGTTTAGAAAAAATGGAAAATCATTTGAAAATCATAAGGTTCTTGTAAAACTCATATGAAATAGGTTCGATTCTCTCAGATCTTGCACAGATCTGAGAAGTTCAAAGGACAAAATTAGGGTTTTGAGAAGAACAACACAGAGATGAAGAAGTAGGCTTAGAAATCTATAGATCTAAGGCGATATAGGAAAATCTTACTCGAAATCGAACCGGAACAGCCTGAAACAGGCGAAAAAGGGCCATAGGTGTAAGTGGACTGACCCTGGTCCCTCGAGGACCTTAGAGATGGAGATACCAGCATAGGAGAGGCCATTAAAGGTCTGATGGTGGCGAGAAACCACCATGGACAGTAGCAGATTAGTGGCGATAAAGGGTGAGTTAAGTTTAGGTTTTTGAGAGCATTTAAGAGGAGAGGAACATATGACGGTGGTGAGAGGAGGGGGAAATCAGAGCTTTAGGGGGAGGTCATTAGGTTTAATTTATGGGGGAATATTTTTAAAATATAAAAGGCTATTTTCCGGTAAAATAATGTAATAATACATGCATAGACTATAATTGCAAAGTAATTACAATTATATTCTAAAAATACATATGTGGCTATTTGTGCAATAATTGAAACTTGGTACAAATGCAAATAATAAAATTAAGCCACAAAAATTATTATAAAACTATTTGTGATGGAATTAGTAATTATTTTTATAAAATGAATGCTGGGATAAATTAATTAAAATATTTTAAAAATGCAGAAATTGTATGAAAAATACTAATTGATGCCCAGGCATAGTTTTGAAAATATTATGGGAAAAATTGGGTATCAACAGTAGCAACTGGTGCTGTGATCATAGCTTGGAAAGTCTGTGGAGGTGCACCCCTCCTAAGTCTGGGGAAATCCCTCACCATATGGTATGTGTTGCCACACTCAAAACAAGCTCTGGGAGGACGTGGTGGTTATGACTGGCTCGGGCCAGGTCTGTACCGACCACTAAAATCACACCGTGCAGGAGGTGCACTAGATAGTGGTGGTGCATAATAGGGTTCCTGAGGTCTAGGAGGAGCTGGAATACCACTGGCTGCTGGAAGAGCTGAATGAATGGGGCGACTCATATAACCCCTACCATGACGACCTGCAGCTGGGGCACGGGCACCAGAATAATGGCCTGACTCTCGAGACCTCTTGGCCTCCCTCTCCTCTCTCTCTAGCATGCATACCCTCAATCCTCCTAGCAATGCTCACCACTTGCTGATAAGAAATATCCATCTCCAAATCACGAGCCATGCTAGACCTGCTATTGGGAATAAGCCCCTCAATAAATTGGCGAACCCTCTCACGAACTGTAGAAACCAAGGCCGGTGCATGTCTAGCCAAGTCACTGAAACGGACATCATACTCTGAAACAGTCATAGTACCTTTGTGCAAATGCTCAAACTCCACGCCCTATGTGTCCCTGAGGCTCTAAGGGACATATTGTCTCAAAAATATATCCGAGACTGGGTCTATGTAAGGGAAGTTGCCTCAGACATACTATCCAACTCAAAAGTACGCCACCCTTGATAGGCTGCCTCTCAAAGGTGGAAGGCAGTGAAAGAAACCCCATTCGACTCTGCTATGCCCATAGTGCAGAGGATACGGTGGCATTTTCCAGAAATCCCCGAGCATCCTCTGATGCTAGACCACTGAATGTAGGAGGGTTGTACTTCTTGTACCTCTAAAACCTCTACTTCTCCTTCTCTGAAATTGCTACCCTACCTTCGGGCTGAGCTGGGGCTACAGGCGGTACTGGTATAACCTCTAGGATCTATTCAACCTGAACCCGCTGCTCTCGGGTGTGGGCAGCGGGAGTTTGTGCTCCTCCCCCGGCCTGACATGTGGCTGCAACAAGAGGAATCAACCCTGTCTAAGCTATAGTGTTGTACATGCTCATGAACTGTGCAAGGGTCTCTTGGAGAGCTGGAGTAGTAGTAGTAGGCATATCACGCGCTTGGGCTTCGGCTGGAGCTGCTGGTGGCTCCTCTATAGCAGCTCACGCGGGTGCTCTGGCTGCACCATGTGTGCGTCCTCGGCCTCTACCCCAGCCCCGGCCTCTACCGGCTCTAGCAGGGGACGCAGGTGCCTGGTCATCTTCGGTAGCACGTGTCCTCACCATATGTGAGAGAATAGAAAATAGAAGTTTAGAATTTTGAAGTAAATAATCTCGCACGAAAAGGAATCAAATGAAGTGGAATTTTTCGTAACAGTTCCATAGCCCCTCGAAGATAAGTACAGACGTCTCCGTACCAATCCGCGAGACTCAAATAAACCGGCTTGTGACTCACGAATCCTATGAACCTAGAGCTATGATACCAACTTGTCACGACCTAAGTTCTCCCTCCATGAACTGTCGTGACGACACTTAGTCTCTACGACTAGGTAGGCCTAACAATTTGCGGAAGATGAAACGAAAACATGAAAACTGACAATTTAATAGGTAAACTTAATTAAGAAGTTTAGATGCCGCTCGGCATATACAATAAACACTCTCGAACTGAACATAAGTACTCCCAAAACCCGAAATATCATGAGTCACAAATTACAAAAGTAAATAGTGCTTCTAATTTCTAGAAACTATCAACGAAGAAAAATACATGAAGTCTTTAACTTAAAGAAGAGTAGAGAGTGACTTCTAGGTCTGTGGACGCGGCAGATATACCTCGAAGTTTCTAAGATCACCTCGCCTCACTGGAATATGGATGGGAAGAGGTACCCGGATCTGCACACAAAAAACATGTGCAGGAAAGGACATGAGTATACCACAGCGGTACCCAGTAAGTGCCAAGTCTAACCTCGGTCGAGTAGTGACGAGATCAGGTTAGGGCCCTACTGGTTTATATATATAATAAGGTAAAACAATATGAAATATTGCAGTAAAGATAAATACTAACAGTAAATGTAAAATGAAAATACAGAAAAACATCAATTTAGTACACAAAGATAGCAACAGGGGATCTCCTGTGATACCGTTCCGTAGTCCCAAACGTAAATGTACAAAGGATCTCCCGAGATACCATCTCGTAGTCCAAATCGTAAATGTGCAAGGGGATCTCCCGTAATACTGTTCTGTAGTCCCAATGTAAATATCCAATACAGGGGGATCTCCCGGGATACCGCCTCATAGTCCTAAACATAAACATGCAGGGTATCTCCCGGAATACCGTTTCGTAGTCCCAAAGTAAATACACAACTCATTAAATATAAATAACAATTTCAACGAGGAAATCTACAGTTTTGATTAAGTTTGTATCAAGAAGACAGGTAATTCTTACTCTAAACATGCTACACAAAGTCCAGGTAGGCAGTTAAAGTAATTAAGGCAGTTAAGGGACGTAAGCATGCTTTCCTAGCTAAACAGGATGGCTACATATACTAGAATTGCTCAATTGAAGGAAAACATAGATATTTACTTTTTGAAAACGGAGTTTTTCAACAATTAGCATGTGCACGTGCTCGTCACCTCACGTATACGACATTCATATAACAACAGTAACAAATCCTAAGGGGAGTTCTCCACATAAGGTTAGGCAAGCCACTTACCTCGAACCAAGCTCAAATCAATCCGAAATTATGCTCTTTCCACAAGTATCCAACTCCGAGTGGCCCAAATCTAATCAAATCAATTACATAATGTAAATATAGGTACAAGCAACTAATTTAGCTAATGAATTCAAAGCTAAGGCAAGAAAATAGGAAAACGCCCAAAAATCCTCCTCAGGCCCACGTCTCGAAATCGAGTAAAAGTCACGAATTATGAACACCCGTTCACTCACGAGTTCACTCATGAAAAAATCATCCAAAACAGACACCTAATTCCCATTCAAATCTTAGATTTTCAATTTGGGAACTTTTTCCTCATTTTCCAAACTTCCACCTCAAATTCCTTAATTAGATGAAGAATACAACAATAGATTAATGTAATATTATCAAAATCGAGTTAGATTAGTTACCCAATAGCTCTCCTTCAAAATCCCTCTAAAAATTGCCTTCCACCGAGCTCCAAATTGAATTTTATATTATGAAATTTCAAACTCTCGAAATCCTCTTTTCTACCTAGCAATTTTCGCTTCTGCGAGAGATCAACCGCATATGCGGTCCCCCACATGCAGAAAAACCATCGCAGGTGCGGACACAACTTAAGTCCTCAAGAGTCGTTTTTACGGTCAAGGGCCGCTTCTGCGCCTTTTATCCGCTCCGGCGAGTTCGCATCTGCGGTCCTAGCTGGCCAAGCCCAATTCCGCTTCTACGGCTCCTTAGCCGCACCTGCGGTCCAAAATGCGCAGGTGCGAAAATAACAGGTGCATCAAACTTCAGCAAATAGCATAAGTACCAAACCCATCTGTTAAGCACCCGAAACTCACCCGAGGCCCCTAGGACCTCAACCAAACATACCAACAAATCCTAAAACACCATACGGACTAGTCGAGCCCTCAAATCACATCAAACAATGCTAAAATCACGAATCACCCTCCAATCCAAACTTAATGAACTTGAAACTTTAATATTCTACAACCGATGCCGAAACTAACCAAACCATGTCCGATTGACCCCACATTTTGTACACAAGTCATATTCAACACTAAGAACCTACTCCAACTTTCGGAATCATATTCCGACCTCGATATCAAAAATTCCACTATCGACCCGAAACTCCAAAAATTCAACTTTCGCCATTTCAAGCCTAAATGAGCTACCGACCTCAAAAACACAATCCGGACATTCCCCTAAGCCCAAAATCACCCAGCGGAGCTAACGGAATCGACGGAATTCCATTCCGAAACCGTCTTCACATTGTTCTGACTACGGTCCAAATTCTAATACTTAAACTCTCATTTAGGACTAAATGTCCCAAAACACTCTAAAACTCAAAATGAACCATCTTAGCAAATCACATTAGCAGAACAAGACACGGGGAAAGTAGTTAATAGGGGATTGGGCTGTTAATTCTCAAAATGATCGGTTGGGTCGTTACATTGTCTCTCCTTCCCTATCTTTCCGCTTATTGTATTTAGTTTCAGACTATCATAGATAGTATCTTCCAGACTTGTGATGTATAGATGCTCATGAACTATGTGACACCTCGATGTTGAGGGATTTCTGCGTTATGTTTGGGTTTTCTCTCCCATTTATGAGAATTTTTATTAATTAAAACTGCTTTAACTCATTTCTATTAAAAGTGTTAGAATTTGTTTTTGAAATGTCCGCTTGCCTAGTACCACGTTAGGTGCCATCACGACAGGTTAGGATTTTGAGTCGTGACACTTACCGACTATTCTTATAATTGTCCCCAACGAGAGATGCAAAATAGCCGGTGAGGATACGACGGCCAATGCCTTCCCTAGACGAGATGGGTCACTTCCCCCTCATTGCAGCATCAAAAAATCTCTTGGTAAGGGAGCCTCCACATCTGTGGCACAG
The DNA here is from genome assembly GCF_000715075.1 of Nicotiana tabacum. NCBI lineage: Eukaryota > Viridiplantae > Streptophyta > Magnoliopsida > Solanales > Solanaceae > Nicotiana > Nicotiana tabacum. The sequence goes on from NC_134082.1 coordinate 139,118,102, forward strand.
GAGACACCTCGAGTTGTAAAAAAGCTCTTTGAGGCGTGTCTAACTGACACGCTAACTAGCATCCTCCATAAACCTGCTCGAGACAAGGCTATAGAAAGCGTAAGAACTTGCGTTATACAACCAACACACGAGCAACACGACCAACTCCATCCTCCTCCAACGACAGGTATTACTCATAATGTCATTAACAGTGCAGGAGACGACACTCTCGCAGCCATTCTAAAAAGGATGGAAAAAATAAAGAATGAGAACAAAACACTCCTGGACCGGATAAGAGAACACCAAGAAAGGGTTAGTAAGATACCCAACGCCCCTAAGCTCTTATCGAAGAGAGATGCTGGCCGGTTCGTCAAGCGGCCATATAGTGATGATGTCGCCCACATGCTATACCGAAAACCTTTAAAATGTAGCCTTTCTTCAGGATATAGTATGGCATGACCGACCCTGAAGATCATATGACCCACTCTGTCACCGTCGTTAAAGTCAGTGGCCTCTCCAAAGAATAAGTATCTTTCATTTTGTTGGAAAAAAATCAGTAAAACCCTTATCAGATGAGCGTTGACATGGTATTTGCAACTGCTTGTGCGTTCCATTGAAACTTTCGAAGAGATGGCCGATAAGTTCGTAACGGCCCATGTTGGGGCCAAGAAGGCCGAGGCGAGAGTGAATGACATATTTGTTATTAAACAGTCTCCAGGAGAGGGATTGATAGACTTTCTTGCTCGGTTCAACCGAGTAAGGATGACCCTGACAAACGTGTCAGAAAGGATGGTAGTCGAAGCTTTTTAGATTGGGCTGAACATGGATAGTTCGAGAGCAACTAGAAAGTTATTAAGTAGACTGATAAAGTACCACCCAACCACTTGGGATGAAATACTCAACACATATTGTGCCGAAGTTCGAGTAGATAAGGACAACCTCAATGGACCAACTCATCGACCTCGGTACAGGCCGAGCCCAAAAAAGATCGAAGAAATGATACCAGAAAAGACCTCACAGCTCCACAACCTAATAGGGAACATCACCAACTGTATGTCATAGCGTCTATTGTGTCCTCCTCTTGCTATGAAGAAGGCCCACCTAGACCAAGGACAAGGACTCATCAGAATGAAAAAGGTATGCCCCCTTTATTATCTGCTCACAACTTTTGTGTCTCACCTACAAAAATCATTTATGCCCTAGAGAAGCTCGGACCAAAGGTAAAGTGGCCGAAGAAGTTGAGGTCAGACTCGAGCACTAGAAAGTCAGACGCCCTCTGCGAGTTCCATCAAGAACGAGGGAACAAAATCAAATATTGCATTGCTCTAAGGTAGGAGGTTGTAAACATGTTACGACAAGGACACCTCAAAGAGTTGTTGATCGATCGGGGAAGGACCAACTTTTCCAGAGGATGCGAACAACACCAAGGGCCATCGAAGTTGCCCTCACCAACTCGCACCATTCACATGATCATCGGTGGTGGATACGATGCATCCATCAACAACGTGAAGTTCACCACTACCCACAAGCTCAAACGGTTGATCACCCGTGAACGGTATGACGAACTCGAAGAATTATCATCTTCGATAAGTCGGATACCAACAGTTTGGCTTTCCCTCACTATGATACCCTTGTTATTACTTTATGAATTTTAGATACCGATGTGAGACACATTATCGTGGAGGATGGGGAGCGGCACGTGCATTGTCCATCCTCGAGTACTTGCACAAATGAAACTCGAAGAGAAGATAGTGTCGCGTTATATCACGATAACTGGTTTTAACAATGTAGTCGAGCGAACATCTGGTGAAATCACACTCCCCGTTCTGGCTAGTAGCATCACTCTAGAAACCACGTTCCACATCATAGACCAAGACACAACGTACAATGCCATAATAGGGCGACCATGGATACACACAATGAGGGTTGTCCCCTCCAACTTATACTAGGTCATCAAGTTCCCGACTCCATGGGGAATATTTAGCATATGGGGGGAACAATGCATATTCTAGGAATGCTACCGCATCGCTCTAGATAGCACGGTCACTCAGTAAATAAAGGACAAAGAAAAAAAAACATAACAATCAACATGGTCGGGGTCGATATGTGATTATAGCGAGGACATCATTAGAGACCCTGATATGGTCGAAGCTATAGGATCGACCATAGAAGACCTCGACCCCATTCAATTAGACCTCAATGACCACAACAAGAAAGTTTACATCGGTTGAAAACTTCAAGAACCAGGTAAATTCCGTCAATTCTTAACTACTAACGCAGATTTGTTTGCTTTCAGCCATGAAGATATGTTGGGTATCCCAAAAGAAATCGCCACGCACAAACTAAACATCGACCCATTCCACCCCCAGTAAGACAGGTCAAACGTAAGTTTAACTCCGCAATCAATGATGCGGTACGTGAAGAGGTAGAAAAATTGTTGGAAAATGGCTCCATCAGGGAATCGAAGTACCCCTAGTGGATCACCAACGTGGTCATGGTTAAGAAGAAGAATAGGGAATGGCAGATGTGCGTGGATTTCACATATCTAAACAAAACATTCCCAAAGGATTCATTCCTGTTACCCCACATCGACCAACTCATCGATGCAACAGCCGGGCACGGACTACTAAGCTTCTTGGATGCTTATTCAGGTTATAATCAAATCCTCATGGAAGAAGAGGATTAGGAAAAAATCACCTTCATCACCCATCAAGGGACATACTGCTACAGGGCCATGCCCATCGGGTTAAAGAACACTGGGGCGACCTACCAAACGTTGGTGATAAGGATGTTCAAGCACCAATTCGGCAAAATGATGGAAGTCTATATAGACGACATGTTGGTCCAGTCCAAAAGGAAAGAATATCACATCGTCCATCTGAGAGAAACTTTCGACATACTCAGGCGATATGGAGTGAAGCTGAACCCAGAAAAGTGTGTGTTTGGCGTGGCCTCAAGAAATTTTCTAGGTTTCTTGGTATCATAGAGAGGGATCGAGGTCAATCCTAGCCAAATTAAAGCCATCTAGGAGATACCAAAACACCTGACCACTAAAAATCAGGTTCAAAGGTTGATTGGCTGGATAACTTCCCTATCAAGGTTCATTTCACGATCATCGGATAGATGTCACAAATTCTTTGTCGTACTCAAGAAAGATAACAACCTCTAATGGACTTTGAAATGCGTCCATGTCTTGAAGGAACTAAAAGCATACTTGTCATCGCCACCACTGCTTTCAAAACTAGAGCCAGGAGAACATCTCATCAGTCATCTCGTTGTATTCGAAGTAGCTGTAGCTGCGGTCCTGGTTCGAGAAAACAAAGGTACGCAATCCCCCATCTATTATATCAACAAAACATTAGTCGACGCCGAGACGAGGTATCCTCACCTCGAAAAGCTGTCCATATCATTAGTCATAGCTTCGCAAAAGCTTAGACCATATTTCCAATGTCACCCCATCTCAATTGTCACAACTTTCCCCCTAAGAAGAATTTTGCATAAACCTGAGCTATCAGGAAGGCTGGCTAGATGGGCCATCGAGCTGAGAGAGCACGATATCACATACCTACCGTGAATAGCGATAAAGTCACAAATGCTCATTGACTTCGTCGCCGACTTCAGTGCAAAAGTAATGCCCGAAGTTGAAAGAGAGGTAGCTCAAACTTCCCCCCAAACATAAGACCTCTAGGTCATATACATCGATGGCGCGTCCAACGCATCAGGGGCCGGACTTGGGCTCGTACTCGAAATCCCAATAGGCAAAGTAATTTGCAGTCCATAAGGTGCTCGGATATGACTAACAACAAGACCGAGTATGAGGCTGTAATTGTAGGTTTGAGACTAGCACTCAAGTACGGGGCAAGACGGTTAAAACTACGCTGAAATTCCCAACTCATAGTCAACTAAGTCACAGGGACTTACCAAATCGAAGAACAAAGACTGCAAAAATATCAAACTGAAATCTGTAAGTTGCTGCCCGAGTTTGATGATTGTTAGTTCCACCAATTTCCCCTAGTACAGAAGGTTGAGGCAGACGGTCTTGCTAAACTGTACAGCCACGAAAAGCATGGCGAACGGAGACAAGAAGATAGTCCACCTCCTCAACACATCGCTTGATCAAATCGAGGTAAGAATAGTAAGCTTAACTTGGGACTGGCGCAATCATATTATTACATATTTGCAGGAAAGCACACTCCAGATGATAAAAAAGAAGCCAAGAAACTAAGAATGCAAGCGGCCAGGTACAGTATCATCCATAACAACCTGTATAAAAGGACTTACAGTGGCCCTGTAGCAAAATGCCTAGGCCCAAATCAGATGTGGCGCATCCTTAAAAGGTACACGATGGCCATTGTGGAGCACACTCTAGCAATCGGGCTCTGGTTAGATGCCTCATATGCGCAGGATACTATTGACCCACCCTGAAAAAAGGAGGCTGCAGACTTCGTGAAAAAATGCGAGCAATGCCATAAGTACACTCTAATGATTCATCAAATGTGCAAACACCTCCACTCGATCACCTCACCTTGGTCGTTCATCTAATAGGGAATGGACACATGGGCCCCCTCCCGGCTGGACGAGGTAACATACGATTCCTTTTAGCTTTAATTGACTATTTTTTCTAAGTGGGTGGAAGCAGGAGCATCTCCCAAATACGTGAACAGGAAGTGATCTCCTTTATATAGAGAAACATCATATGCTAGTTCGGCCTTCCCAAAGTGATCAAGTGCGACAACGGACCCTGGTTCACAAGGAAGAAAACCACCGAGTTTTTTGAGAAAAGGCATATCAAAAGAATACTATCGACGCCATATCACCCCACGGGCAACAAACAAACAGAGTCCTCCAATAAGTCGATACTGAACATCATGAAGGAAAATCTTGAAGATGCCAAGGGACTGTGGTCGTAAATATTACCAGAAGTATTGTGGCCATATCGAACAATGCCGAAGACGAGACAATGAGATACGCCTTACTCTTTAGTCTATGGGACTGATGCAGTAATACTAGTCAAGGTCAGAGAGTCCAGCCTAAGGTACTCCCATGAGAGCGGACCAAGGAATGATAAAAGCAGAAGGCAGGAGCTCGACGAAGTCGAAGAATAAAGAGACATGGCTTACATAAGGATGATCGCCCAAAAACAACAAGCAGAATGCTATTATAACAAGAAGGCTAAGGTTAGGCCGCTCAAAGTCGGGGACTACGTGCTTTAAGCTAAAACACAAGCGAGCAAAGACCCACGGGAAGGCAAACTAGGAACCAATTGGGACGGCCCATACAAAATCACAACAAAAGCGAACAAAGGGTCATTCCAACTAGAAACAATGGAAGGAAAGCTAATACCAAACAACTGAACATTACCCACCTCAAGTACTTCAATTTTTAAGAGATAAAACATCCCCCAAGTCATACTCTTTTTCTTCACTTGAGTTTTGTCCCGATTGGGTTTTCTCATGAGGTTTTTAACGAGGTGATGAAGGGAACACTTCAAGTCGAAGTATGCAAAGACGGGATCGGGACGACTAGTTCATTGATCGACCTCTCAATCACTCTACAGGTCACCCAATGAAGGTACTAGATAGACCAGGACTGGAACGCCAACCAACGCTCGAAAGTTTTGTAAATTTCTCTAAGTGTATGACCAAAACAACAATGCTTGAAACTTATCACTATTTATCCAAGTATATGACCAAAGCAATAATGCTTAAACTTTATCGACACATATTTCTAAGGTTAGGTTATTTTCGACCTTGTTCGAATTAACACCTATCGGCCCTCGGCCGAAATCGAATCCAAGTTTCGTTCGACCTTGTTTGAATTAACACCCACTCACCCTTGGTTGAAATTGAATCCAGATTATGTTCGACCTTATTCGAACTAACACCTATTGGCCCTCGGTCGAAATCGAATTCAGGTTACTTTCGACCCTGTTGGTACTAACACCTACCGGCCCTCAGCAGAAATCGAATCCAGGTTAGGTTCGACCTTGTTCGAACGAACACCTACCGGCCCTCGGCCAAAATCGAATCTAGGTTACGTTCAACCTTGTTCGAACTAACACTTACGGTCCCTCGGCTGAAATCGAATTCAGGTTACGATCGACCTCGTTCGAACTAACACCTACTAGCCCTCGGCCATAACTAAATTTAGGCTATAGCCGACCTAGTTCGAACTAGCATGTACCGGCCCTTGGCCGCAGTCTTGACAAAATGCCATATTTGACCTCGCTCGAATAAGCGCCTATCAACCTTTTGGCCGCAACTCGCCATTAAGTGATCACGACCAAATGATAGAATTAAAAAATACACAAACACAAAAACAAACCTCAGGAAGAGAGGTAGATACAAAAGTAAAGTTGGCATTCCATACTTGAAACATTCTTTACAAAGGCTCATGAAGATACCACCAACTACACTTCAAAATTTAACAAAAAAAAAGATAAGAAAAGAAAAACTACCGGTTACCACCATCAAGGCCTTCTGTGCCTCCACCGACCTAAATATCAACGTCCTCGCCACCTTTATCACCCTTGCTTACACCACCAACGCCATCGGGATAAGCGGTATCATACCAAGCATCGTGTTCTAGATGGTCGACAGCTTCATCATCTCCATCTTCATCGCCCTCAGGAGTAGCGAGATCATACCCGCAAACGACTCGAGCTCCATGGGCTTTAACACGCACATCCTCGAGAGCAGCCTCAGAAATGGATCCCCCTTGTAGAAATCTCGACATATATCCAATTGGGCCTCAGTGTGAATCCATTCCTCATACGATGCCCGAGAAATGTTGGGAAATTCCGTAAGTATGGGAAGAAGAGGGTTGTGCAAGCAATTGAGCCTTCTCAGCCTCCAATGCGACCACTTGACCATGAATGGAGGCATTTTTCTCCAGCTCTCCGACCCTCCCCTCTAGTCACTCCTCTATAGCTTTCATCGCGGACAGATCATTCTCCCGCTCAGCTCGAAGGGTGTTGTTCGCTAGCTCAAGTACCTCCAATCTCCTCTGAGCGTCCACACGGAGAGATTCCGCCTTCTCGAGCTCGCTTTGTTTCTTAGCAACTTCACCCATAAGGCTTGCAACTGGAGACGACAATCTTCCAATTGCCTATGCAGCTCAATAACTTGCGCTTGAAGATCACTGCACTGGGCCTCCATGCTCTTATTGATTTCAAGCTCCTCCTCCTTACTTGGCAACATCCCCTCAAGGACCTGCACTTCTCGATGAACTTAACCAACTCATCATCCTTCTCATTTAACTCATCTCGAAGGGCCTGCATGTTACCCCTTCATCAAGCCGCCGACAAAGTTCTCGATGCTTGCATCGGTACTCAATTTGTATTGCAATATCATAAAGATCGCTACGCTTCTCCTCCCTTCGAGCACTCTCAATCTCCAGTATCATTATATGCGACTAGAAAAAGAAAAGTAAATAAGTTAGAAACAAAATCAAGGATATTTTAAAAAAAATAGAACGCTAGAAACTCACTCTAAGGGCGAGGCTGATAATACTCTTCGACAGGGTATTATCATCTAAATCTTTTAGGGTCTTACCCTCCATCTTAGAACAAAGTGGGATGAGGCTAGGGACCACGTCCTCTGTATTCTTTAATAGGTTGCGATCCATAGGGATCGCGATGGTCCTCGTGGACCCCTCCAACCTTACCTCAAGTTGGGTGAAACCTTCTGCCATCATTTGAAGATCGCCAGCATCAATATCCGAGTCGGTCGCGTAGCCTTCCTCGGTAACGCCTTTGACCCTTTCAATGGTCGGAAAAGAAGCATCGCCAGCCGATTGTCGATGACCTATCTTGCTGCAAAGTGTCTGAACCCCCGGTGGCCGGTCTTCTGCATCCATCATCACGGGGGAAGGTGCATCAACGTCGGTGTTCTACCCTTTTTTCTCGAGAAATCGGGTTTTGACATTTTTGATGACTCCTTTTGAGAGGTTAGGGAAAAAGGAAATTGTTATAGTCGCCACCTAACAGATTAAGGTGCATTAGGGCACCTAGAGAAGATAACTCGTATTATACTAGTTTGCATCACCAGAGATCGGGTAAGGGCTCGAAATTACCTTGAGGGGAAGGTATTAGTCACCCCTCAAGGTCCACAAGGAGCTTGGGAAGTTTGATTTTCAAAGACTTTGAGTAAATACAAACACTTGATTCAAAGGTAAATGGGGGATCCTAAGTTTTTTAGCCTAAAGGATCACCCTGTGTAACATAAATAATACTTTGTAACTCCCTCGAGTCGGGGTGTTACTCATATTATTCAGCGGGCACAGACTATCATCTCCTGCTACCCGATTACTATCTTTAGGTTGTTATCTAAAGCGCTCTAATTGATTGTAGTTTGATTCTTATGCGTGCACTACTCGTCCCTTACCTATGGCCCTGGAGGTATTAGGACCTCTATTTGGGATAGCTCTAGACTAAGCCTAAGTTGCTCAAAATGTAAAAGACTAGGCGACAAACAAAACATATTAAGACTTGCAAATACAAAGCAAATAGGGGTTCATGTTAACCTCCGCACATAAATAGCAAATGTACGCAATTAATTGACAATCTTTATCAATCTCAAAATCCTATAGGTAGGATATTTATGCAAGAAATAGGCGAGCATTGTTATACAGAATCAGTTTCATTGTTAAGGCCTATTATTTTGCCTACTGATTTTATCTGGGCGTTTCATGTAGTGATGGATAGCAGTAAATCGCAGTTACAAATCCATAATTGTTATTAAGTCTTATAGGCACTTCTATAGGCACGATATCTAATGTTGAAATAGTTTCAACCCTACATGATTTCTAGATGCACACTGAGTTTAGCTTCATAGACATGTTTCATAGCCTTGTATTTCTCTTTAATCTTATAGGTAAGCTTTCTAATTACTGAACCGACTTAAATCCAATAGGCATGATCTCTAGGTTTGAAACTGATTTCAATCCTATAGGCATGATATCTATTACTGAATTGGTTTAAATTCTATAGGCGTGATATCTATTACTGAATTGATTTAAATCCTATATGCACGATATTTATCAAACAGCACAAGGGGAGAAATTGTACACATTACCAGCAGAATTGACATCACTATGAAAGTCCTATAGGTAGGGTTTCTAAACACATTGCAGAACTTAACAGTTTTGACAATTGAGTAGAATTAATAGAATAGATGAATCCTTATAGGCAAGATTTCTGCCCAGTTTAACAAAAGGAATAAGAAGCCCCCCTCCCTGATTTTACTAAATACCCTAGAATCTGTTTATTACAAAGTTATTAAAGACCATAATAACAAAGAATTACATAATAGTAATAAGATACACTATAGGGAGCCTTCATTAGGCCCAAATAAACCTGGGAACCGGGCCTTCAAACCAATCAACTTCGAGGCTCAATTCATAGGTACAACATAGCCCAAATACGAATGTCTCACCCATAACACATGTAGAACCAGGTTTCCAATGTGTCAAAGTTCCCAAGTGCCTCAAGGACCCAGGACAATGCTCATACCAAAACCACACACTCATAAATGTTTTAAAAGAGATTAGGAACCAGTTCCCAGTGCGTCAAAGTTCACAAGAGTCTCACATGGACCCTGAGCATTACTCACACTGGGGTGGTTGAGGATAGAACCTAAGGGACTAAGAGTAGAAGTTTTTAAAAGAGCAACAACATATAAAGAGAGATGGAGTTAAACAGTTTTGATTTCAGAAGAAAACAAAGTTTAAGACATGGAACTTGTAGGCAGAATTACACCCAGAAAACAAGCAAGGTTCATGCTCAAACACAAAATTCAAATGAGTTGAATCTGGTTAACAGTCTAGTTAAGCTATGTATTCAATGCTAGTATTTAGGATAGCCAAACAATCATAACACTAACATGAATTTTAGACATGTTAGAAAGCAAATTATCAAACATATAAACGACAGAACAAAAAGCCTAGTGACACTATAAGTTCAAAGGCTTAAGACTGATTGAGTACTTAACCTTCTAACATTGTCCTAAAGGTGCTCAAATTCAGAATAGGTTCAGAATATACAGGAGGCAGATTTTCTTAAGAGGATTCATATTATTCAAAACATTTAATCTAAATTAACATTGTTAACTATGGGATTAAAAGAAAAGTATGTAGATGGGCAGATTCATGTTTAGAGATGGATTTTAGACATGCTAGATTATAAACACAGATTAGGAACACATAAAAATGGTATGACAAAGGATAGTCACTCGCCAGTTAAGCGAGCAAAACCAGAATAATACCATGAAGTTGAGAGTCCAGAATGTTAGGCCATGGCTTTAAGCCGGCCAAGACCAGTAGTAAGCGAGAGAACAGAGAGAGTATAGAACCAGAAACTTTAAATTTTATTGAGAGTCTATAGAGTTCGAGTCTTGTCCAAAGAGGGAGAGGGGAAGGGTTTAAAGAGTATTCAATTAGGCAAACAAATAAGGGAAGAAATCAAACATACACAAATAAGGAAAGAAATTAAACCCAGAATCAATTGTATAGAGTTCAATAAGTTAACAGAGCATAATAGCGTGTAATCAGGCGAGTAACACTTAGAATAAGGAAAATATCATATGGAATCAATTAACAATCAGTTTCAAGGCAAAATAAAGCAAACAATAATAGAAGCATGGTAGATTGACTGAAAATAAGGAAAGTATAAGTACCATATGAGAAAGGAAAGAGTAAAAGTCTCAAACCCTAGTTTTAGGTAAAATATACAAAATCGGCAGTAATAACAAGCAAAGAGATGCATATAGGCATATAGACAGAGATTTTAACATAATAATTAAAGAGTCAAACAGATCTGGTTTGATTTTGCAAAATCAAAAATCCTTAATTTAAGGTAAGTAAAAATAGTCAGAAATAACCTAGAGATTAGGTAAGGGCTCGAAATAACCTGTCAAGACCCGAATTTTTCACCCTCAGGAGTCGTGATGACGCCTACTAGTGAAAGCTAGGCAAACCAACTATTTCGATTAATTTACCCATTTCATTTTTAATCTCATAGATTCATACCATAAAGAAACGAGAACATACACGGATGGAAAGAGGTCAAAGATTTGAACCAGATTTAGTTCGAATCTCTTAAGATCTGCTTGCCATTTTAGTCAAGCCATTAAGAAATACCAAAATCAGGTATCCAGTAAGGAGAAGGGGCCAAATAAGGTAAGGAATCATGGATTATTCCATTTTTGGGTTTAGAATCAGGGAGTTTCGCCTTGACGGCGCTAGGGTTTTGAGAGAAAGAATATGAGGGAGAGGGAGTGTATAGAGACAGCGAGTTGGGGTAAAATGATTAGGGTTTGGGCGGATGGGTATAATTAAAAGGGGTAAGGTGATATGAGTCGTTGATTTTCAGAGATCGGCGGCTGTGATTTAAAAAGAGAATTGGGTCGGAGTTTTAAACGGGTGTGAGTCTGGGTATTGGGTGTTTGATATGGGCTGGTGTATCAGGTTGGGGTAATTGGGTAGTGTAGGTAATTGGTCTAGGTCCGAAATTGGGATTTTAGGAGGCTATATTTTAAATATCCAATTTAACAAATAAATAATTTATCAAAAATAATTATTAAATAACAAAATATCACTTATGCATGAAAATGATTTAAAATAATTATGTAACATTATAGAAATATAAAAAATTATTTTTATGTAAATAATGTAATTATTCATCTATATGGGCTATTATTGCAAAAATATGCAAGTTTAGCCTAAGGATGCAAAATAAGTATATATAAAAATATTTAAAGCTTAATATAGATATAAATGATAAAAATTTAAATAATGAATCATTATAAAATTATTTGTGATACTATTAATAATTATTTATATAAAAATGCATAAATAAATTAATTAAAAACCTTTAAAATTATAGAAAATTATGAAAAATACTTGGTGATGCTCATGCACTACTTTGAAGGTATATACGTGTATTTGAGAGATATGAGGGAAAATTGGGTATCAACAGCTGCCCCTCTTTACCCGGTGTAGGCATATAATTTTTGACCCTCCCCAAGATTTTACACATATTAGCATTTAAATATTTAGTTTAGGTCTAATATAGTTATTTTAACTAGTTTTGACTCTTTTACTTTATTCTATCACAAAAAAATAAAAATTACAAAAATAGTTTCATTAATGTTTTGTAGTCATACTATTTTACTAGGATTTTTATTTTTATATAATCTTGAAAAAATACCAAAATAAGTCTCACAACATAATACTGTTTATTTTAATTAATTAAGATTAGTTTTATATTTTTATATTATAAATTGTATATAATTTTAGAAGGAAGAGTTAGTTTTGGGTTGGTTTATCCCATTTTAACGAATTTTCCTCTCCAAACCAACAGCCATAACTTCGAGCTTCACCCTCTCACCACCAAATCCTTCAGCACACACCACCTAACTCACCTTCCTCATCCGACACTTCCCCACCAGCCACCAAATCGCCGGAAATCCGGTAATTACCAACAATCCCACCTCCGACCTCACACCAGTGAGCCATCCCTCCAAACAACCACAACTAACCAGATTCACCACTGCAAAAGACCATTTTCGTCACCTTGAAAGCTTCAAAAATTGTCCTCACTCAAAGCACCTTATTCAAGATCTGGAAATACCATAAATCACCTCAAGTTTCAGCTCTAAAATCGGGAAAAAATCAGCCATGAAATAGTCATTGAGGTTTTGTGGCGAAAATACTATCCAAGGTTCCGGCGATTGTGTTTCAAAATTTCCCTAAAATGAAACTTCAGATTCATTGAGTTTTTCGGCACAGCTCGAGTATTGTTATTGGTTCGCGGTACCGGTTCGATTTCTGTTGCTGCTGTATTTCAGCTTCCTTTCAAGTTCAATCATTGGAATTCTTATTAAATTGTAATCGTCGGAGATTCAAATATATTGGGAAGCAATTCAGGCCTATTTTTCCTCCTCTTCTCTGTTATTTGCGATGATACTCCCATGTGTCGTGATTGAAATATGTTTCTGGCCTATTCTCTTAGTTATTTATTGATTTCGTACGTGTTCATCGAGTTTGTTATGTGAATTAGTTCTGATTTTGGATTTAGTTTCTACTGTGTCAGGTTAGATGGTTCTATATTGGGTTTTATTTGAAATACAACTGCTACAGGATACACATGACTCTTTTCTCTCTTTTGATTTTTTTCTCTTCGTACTCTGACCATGGCAGTCTGTGTTTGTTTCTAAAAATGTTCTATGGTACGAATTGACTATAACGTTAGAACCCTAACTGTTGTTTCTTATCTCTAAATGTTGGTTGATTTGTACTTAATTTTCAAGGGAAATTTTTTCTTTTGCTGGACTTCACGTTTAGTTAAACGCATTCCATGATTTTCGATGAACATAATTACCTGTGAGATGAGAGTAATTCGGTCCCTGTGATTCCCAGTGCCTGCACGAGTTTGATCTTAATCAAAGTGCAAATACAAACAGCATTTTTTTAAAACACATTATTTTGAATTAGAATAGCAAAGGAAAACTCTATGTGTGAAAACATAGATCTACATTCCACTAGTTTGAGTTCTATTCTATGCATATCACTGTGTTGGAGTGAATAATGGTTTAGTTTATAAGATCATTTTCCTTCATGTTTAAAATAATCATTTGCTAGAATTGTTTGAGTGTTCTTGACTGTTTGAATAGTGATACATCTATGGATTTGGGGTTTAAACAGAGGATTTAGAGTCTAAACATAATCAAAAGAAATTTACAAGAACTAACATTCATCTATTTATTTTGGTCTATTTTATTATTTCTACTCTTCTTCCCTAATCGCTAGGAGTATTTTAGGCCGTCAACACCCGGGCAGGCGAACTTTAGGCGCATTTTGAATTTATTATCATGATTATGTATACGTTCGCATGACATAATTACGATCTTGAAAACAAAATCGGAGTATGTGTTAGTGCAAATTCGGCTAAAACTTTCTTAATAATAATCAAGCGTTATTAATTGTGGACACGTTCGCGTGATATGATTTTTGACGCGCCAAACAAATGGGTATACGTGAGCGTGACCTGTTTCAAGATAATTTCTTAATTAAAAGGGCAAATGCACTTAGGTTCTAAAATGAGTAATTAGACAATCTGATTAAGCTAAGTATGATTAAAGCGACCATGCTAAAATCACGGAACTCGGGAATGCCTAACACCTTCTCCCGGATTAACAAAATTCCTTACGTGGATTTCTGTGTTCGCAGACCATAAATAAGAGTCAACGGGATTTTAAATCGGTGACTTGGGACACCATAAATTATTCCAAGTGGCGACTCTGAATTTAATATAAATAAATCTCGTTTCGATTGTCACTTAAATTGGAAAAACTCTCTTATGCCCCTTTGCGAGGTAGTAAAAAGGAGGTGTGACAGCTCTGGCAACTCTGTTGGGGAAAAGAACCCAGAACTTCTGGTTCAGGGTTCAAGAATTCGAGCTTGTTTTTATGAGCTTTATTTATTGTTCGTATTATCATATTTGTGGACCTAATGTGCTAAATGTTATTTATTTACCGGTTTCATATTACTTGAACTATATTAAATTGTCACCCTACGCCTCCCTTCTGAGTCTTCAAAAAAAATAGTGCACACGTTTGCGTGGTCCACTTTTTATGTTAGAAGTTATACCAAATAGAACGAGGTTAGGCCAGCAACAAGGTCGGGTAGACTTTCGTGCTCCCGGTACGTTGCCCCCTCTTCGGCTCGAGTTGTCCGCTCGGGTAAGCTAGGTCAAGAACACAACCCCAGGTTTAAACTTAGAATAACATAACCTCGTGCTGAATCCCTAGTAGGAACTTTTTTTTGCATCACGCGCATTTGACTTAGGGGACTCAATACAGGGGTTGGGTCCGTCTATGACAAGTGTACCCAAAAAATAAAAGACCAACCTGATGCATCCTATGTGCTACATGTTGCATGTCTTCAAGGGTAAAAGAGTCATTTGGAGGACCAATGATGGTTGAGGGTAAATGAGAAAAAAAGAGGGTGAAGTATAAAATATAAGGCAAGTAGGGCCCAGTTATGTTTTTCTTTCACTTTTCACATTTTTTAAAAGAAAAAGACAAAAAAAAAACAAATCCAAATTTTTTTTTACACTTTCCCATCATTTTTCAAAAAAAAAAAATCAATAAAAGAGGAAAAAGAAAATCCAAAAAAAGTTTACATGTTTCATCATTTTTCAAAATAAAAAAAAGAAAAATATATTTTCTCTAAGTTAGTTATATTTTTAAAATTTTCACCTATGTCCAATCTTTTCGAACTACGCACACCTAATTCTCGTCTTTCGGGGCGGGATACGTAGGCAGCCCACGTAAGGTCCAGTCTTCCTAGTGAGTCTTAGGTTCTTGGCTTCGCGGGGTCTTAGCTAAATCTTGTATTTTTATCCACTCTTATCCACATAGGTTAGTTTTAGAAAAATAGTCACAATCATGTCTTGCATATGTCTAATAGGAAGGGTTATTGTCTCACATAGCGTTCTAGGTCTTTAACTTTATTTAATATTAATTTTCTCATACAGGTGTAGGTCTACTTACCAGAGCTTGAGCATGATAGACGCCCAAGGACCCTCTTAATCAGGACCGTTGCATTCAGGAGTTTCTTAAAGAGATTTTTTTTATGTTTTGAGTCTGTTTTTCTTTTTATGTCGACTTTTACCTTCTAGTTTTGTGCAGTAATGTCAAGTCTTTTGATATTGTACTTCCTATTTTGTATTTAAAAAGTATGTTATACATAAAAAATCCAAAAAAAAAGAGATTTTACTTTTTATATTTCCATTAGAAGTTTCCTTTAGAATACTAATTTAAAAAAAGAATCTTTTGAGGTGGTTTTCCTAAGGAATTAATTTCTAAAACTCAAAAAAAATTGCTTTTATATTTTCTTTAGGATATTAGAACTAAAAATTCAAAAAAAGAAGAGAATTTTCTTTTAATACCTCTTTAAAAATTTTCTTTAAGATATTAATTCCAAAAATTCAAAAAGATTTTTTTTGAGTTTCTTCTTCGGAAAATATAAATATATATATATTCTTTTTATTTTCACTAGAACTTTAGGACATTGTATGTAGAAGGAAAAAAACATACTTTATCTTTTGTTTATCTTTAGAGTTTCTCTCTTAGGTAATCAAAAATTGAAATTCAAAAAGATTTTTTATCTTTTTCATTTCTTGTTTCGAAATCTTTCTTCAGGATATCAAGTGAAAATTCAAAATATTTTTCTTTGATTCATTCTTTAGATTTCCTTTCTAAAAAAATCAAAAAATATTTTTTCTCGATATATATATATATATATATGTGTGTGTGTGTGTGTGTGTGTGTGTGTGTGTGTGTGTGTGTGTGTGTGTGTTCGTTTAAGACTGAGTTTAGAATAGATTATAGAACATTAAGTCTAAAAAAAGAGATTTCCTTCTTTTTTGCTCATCAAAGTAGTCATTAAGGGGAAAAAAGGGGAAAAAAAGAAAAAAGAAAAAAAGAACATTAGTTTGTTTCCTTTATTCCCGATCTTCCCAAACTACGCAAAGATCTGATTCATGCGGCATCATGATACGTAGGCAACCTACATAGGGTTCGATCGAATCATTTTTTTATTTAATAAAAAAAGAAAAACAAAAGAAAAAGAAAAGAATGAAGTCGTGGGACGTGAGAAATGAGAGGAGAGAAATGAGCGATAATCAGAAAGAAAAGTGAGGGAAGGAAATGAGCAAGCCATGAAGTGCTAGAAAGGAAAAGAAAGAGAAGATTGAAATAACAAAATTGGGATGATGCCATATGACCTTCATACCCTCGAAGTCATTTTTGAACCATTAATTGTTGCTAAGTGCATTGCGTGCAATGTGATATTTTTTGCGGTTAAATGCCCTAATGCTAACATGATGACTTCATTTTGTTCCTCTTTGTTGTCTTCATTATAGTAGAATGGTGGTTGGTTTGTGGTTCTTAAACTGGTAACTCTTCTATACAACACAAGGTCAAAGAGCAAGGTAGCCATGGCTAGCAAAGACTTGGACACAAGAGTTGTTGACCCGTCGAGGGAGTTTGTGGAGTCGGAGTCTGAATTAAAAGAGGAGGTCCAAAGGTTGAAACAACAGATGGCAGAAATGTATCAGTCTTGGATCAGGGGGCATCCACCACCTTCATTCCCCACTAACTACACTAAAAACCCTGCAACTATCCCACTACTATCACAAGCCCAGGTTCCTACTGTTGTTGATATCTCCCCACAACCTTTTCACACTCCACCCCTCAAAAGCACATCATATCCCGCTCTTTTGACCACTCATGTTTTTGTAGCTCATCCACCAACTACCTTTCCCCGATCCTCTAGCGAGACTGTGTTCAAAATCCCCGATGCCCAACAATGTGCTCCAGAACCAACTTTCAAGGTCTCTGATCCATACTCTTACGCTCCTCATTTTGAGCCTCCCGGTGAAACTAAAAAGCCTGCTAAGATGGTGGAGCAAGATGAGATATCCAGGAAGGTGAAAATCTTATAGCAGTCTTTAAGAAACATGCAAGGGATAGAGAGCCAGGTGAGCGTGCCTTGCAAAGACTTGTGCTTGTTTCTTGACATCCAACTACCTACTGGGTTTAAGACGCCAAAGTTTGATTTGTATGATGGGCGTGGAGATCCAGTAGCTCATCTGAAGGGTTATTGTAGTGAAATGAGAAGTGTTTGCAGGAAAGATGAATTTTTGATGGCATATTTCAGTGCGAGTTTGAGCGGGGAAGCCTTGGAGTGGTATACTCGTCAAGATGTCAGTAAATGGCATGCATGGGGTGACATGAATCAAGATTTTGTTCGGCACCATCAGTACAATGTATGCATTATCCCAGACCGCTCCTCCCTATCTCAGATGGAAAAGAAACCCGAGGGAAGTTTTGGGGAGTTTTGGCTCAGAGGGAATGAACAAGTTGCTCGGGTCAATCCTTTAATTAATAGAAAAGATGTCGCTGAGCCCCGCCAATGACGGGATACAGTGAGCATTCCTGCTAAACGCTTTCAGCCTCAATACCGACCCCATGAATATCCTCATACTCCAGATAATCCTCACCAATACTACTTTCCTCCATAAAATCCCCAAGGTCATACCTCACCTTCCCAGTGCACCGCCATATGCTCCACACCCATAAGACTCGTGATGGCCTGCACTATTTCCGCAAATATCTTACCCGCCTCCTCAAGCATATCAACCACCTACCCGCAAAAGGTTCCAACCGAGGCCAGAGTACAAAATGAAAAGGCAACAGGAAAAAGAAAAGACTTTCACTCCTATTGGTGAATCATATGCCAGTCTGTTCTAAAGGTTGAGGCAATTGGACATGTTGAAGTCGATTCAGATAAAAATGTCGAACCCTCTTCCAAAGAATTTTGATTATTCTCAAAGGTGCACATATTGCTCTAATGCCCCGGGTCACAGCATAGAAAAGTGTTGGCATCTAAAAAGAGCAGTTTAGAAGCTTATTGAGGCAGGTGACATTGTCGTGCAAAATCCAGATGCAATAGACACTAGCCAAAGTTCATCGCCTGTTCATAATGAGACGCATATGGTGGGTATGATTTTTGTGGAAAAGGACTATGAGAACTCTTCTGAGACCCTCGGAGGGGCACTTGTCGCAAATCTTTTAGCGCTATCACTCTCGGTTCCAGAAGTTGATCTTAAGAACGAGCCGGCAAAAGGGACCCAAAAGCAATTTGCTAAGGTCAATGTGATGGAGACTTGTGAAGGTCCTAGTATTGTTGATGCGGAATTCAGTGGCTAAGATGTTGAGCCTGATGATTGGAAAGATGCTCCTTTCTTGGCTAGCCAGGGAGGAGTCTTGGTGGTTTATTTTGTTGTCATTTTTGTTGTCCGGTTTATATCAGGGTTGTAATTCGGACATTGTCTTGTGACTCAAACCCTTCTATCCTTTTATTGTGCCTAGTTCCTTTAGTCGTAGTAACTCATTTAGTGTTATCTAGGTTTGTTCCAGGGTTGTGACCAAAGTTTATTTTGCTTGTTTTGTTGTTCAAAACCTTTCACCGCCTGTCTAATGCAATTTTCTGTTTTCTGTTATTTTTAGTCATTTTGTTTAGTTCTCTTTTCTTTTATAGTTCTTTTCATGTTGTCTCTAGTGACATGACATGCACGCATAATTCTAGGTCTGGTCTTAAAAGTTAGTTTAATCATGAAGCAATGAAATAATTTTGAAGATGATAGGGACATTTAAGGGAAATAAGTAAAGGCGTTTTGAGATCATTTAATGCCTGAATGGTGTGAAACTGGGGCAGATAATTTGGGAAGTTGAAAGGATGACAAGAATTTGTTACAAGAGAGTGCATCCCGGACAATGTGAAGCGAGCAACTTTGAGTTCAAGTGCATCTCAAGTTACAAGATAAAGTAAAGAAAGTTTTCTCCGAATTGATGGAGGATATCCATTGTGAAGAAGGAATCACCCTACGAGGGTTTTGTACTTGAAAAGGCACTAAAAAGGTGGAAGGCATATCAGTGATACCAATGTTGATGCTGCAAAAGAAATGCTATACATTTTTCATTTTCAAGTTGCATGTGTTATACTTGGTATTCTTAGAGATTGGGAGACCCTCTTTCAGCTATCCAAACACTTCATACCCTTTGGTACCCCTTTTGAGCCTGTACTGATTTCTTTGACCTCTCCTCTTTTGGAATTAAGTTAGAGTCATACAAAAAAATTGTCCCCATAGGTTTATTTTAGAAAGTTCATTCCAAAAGGAAAATTAAAAAGAAATAGAAAAAACAGAGATAAAGAAAAAAAGAAGGGAAAAAGAAAAAAACAAAAACAAAAACAAACAAAAAAGAAAAAAAGAAAAAAGAAAATAGTAACAAAAGTAGTCTTGTGAACTATGTTTGACCTGATTCTTGTCACCACAAAATACGTAGGCAGCCTTACGGTTCGGTCATACCTAATAAAATATTTCATAATCCCACGAAGTCGAGAGTGGGGCAGTCTTTCTTAGAAATTCCATCTCAAAAAGAAAAAGAAAAAAAAAATCAAATTCCCTTGTTTCAGAATTGGGGCAAAGTTTTTAAAATGGATTCCAAAAGTTGTAAATAAATTAACCCTATTATCTTAGTTGTTTTGAGCCTTTGTGATATCCTTTCTTTCTAACCTTGTCCAAAAGCCATATTACAATCCAAAAAAGACCTCCCAAATAATCTTTGAGAGTGTCGAGCTAGACATGCCAGGAGCATATGATGTTTTTACTTTGGTCAATGCCTTATCATCTACAGAATCAGAGGAAATAAAAAGAAAAAAGAACAAAATAAGAGAGTCTTATTAGTGAAAACCTTCACAGTCACCATAGGCCGACGGTAAGTTGAGAGAGAGAACAAAATGAGAGAGGCTTGATGGTGAAAACTCTTCGGGCACTACAAGTCGAATAAGGGCCGTGAATCAGATGGGATAATCGGAACATTGAAGCCCAGTTTCATGGCAAAGAGGTACAACAAGAATTGAGCATTAGATTTGCTTGACAGATTAGGCCACTTAATCCAAAGATGCATGTCATGGTCATTAGAATTGGTATCCACATCTGATAAGTTTCTGCTTTGTAATTTCTTGTTAGGTATCATCTCTTTCCATTGCTCCTTACTTTGTTCCTTTTGTTTTGTTTACTTCCTCTTCTTGAGTCTGTTTGGTCAAAACAAGCGAGAAATAACTTCAAAATTTGCTATCAGCCTTCCAATTGCACAAAGCGGAGTCTGTCTAGTACATTAAAGTGGCTTAAGTCAGGAAAGAGCAGTATGCGCACTAAGTCGGTAACAATCAACGTGCTTTGGGATTCATGTGAAATACAAAGGTTCGGTAAATGTCAATTCATGAGCAAAATGCAACGGATAGAGGGCATTGAGTTTGAATGAATCAGAGGTATTTTCTGCGATAAGGGTGACAGAGAAAGTGGTTAGTCAATAAGCAAGAAATGTCTTTCAAGGTGAAATCAAAGTTATCATGGAAAGTGAGGAGCAATCGCCCTCAAAGTCAAGGCCACAAATCAACCACCGTGTTTAAACTCACAAGTTTTCTTTATGTCTAAAACAGGGATGGAAGCTATGTTCATATCAAAGTTTGGAAGCTTGAAATTTTCAGGTGTAATGCCCCAATTCTGCTTATGCAAAGGCTATTGGGAAGATCACACATCACCCCTAGGAGAAACACTTCCTAGTCTGGGTCTTTCAAGTTATATTTCGTTTTAGGAGACGCACTTCCTAAATTGAGATTTTACCACTAGGAGACGCACTTCCTATTTGGTTCATTTAAGTTCATTCCTTGGAGACGCACTTCCTAGTTTGGAGTCATTGAAGTTTCATCCCTAGGAGATGCACTTCCTAGTCTGGGTCTTTCAAGTTATATTTTGTTTTACGAGATGCACTTCCTAAATTGAGATTTTGCCCCTAGGAGACGCACTTCATAGTTGTGTCATTTGAGTTCATTCATAGGAGACGCACTTCCAATTTAGAGTCATTGAAGTTTCACCCATAGGAGATGCACTTCCCAATCTGGGTCTTTCAAGTTATATTTTGTTTTAGGAGATGCACTTCCTAAATTGAGATTTTACCCCTAGGAGACGCACTTCCTAGTTTGGGTCATTTAAGTTCATTCCTAGGAGACGCACTTCCTAATTTGAGTCATTGAAGTTCCACCCCTAGGAGCCGCACTTCCTAGTCTGGGTCTTTCAAGTTATATTTTGTTTTAGGAGACGCACTTCCTAGTTTTGGGTTATTTAAGTTCATTCCTAGAAGACGCACTTCCTAGTTTGAGTCCTTCACCTTTAGGAGACGCATTTCCTAGTCTGGGTTTTTTCAGGACATACTTTTTAGAGACGCACTTCCTAAATTGAGATTTCACCCCTACGAGACGCACGTCCTAGTTTGGGTCATTTAAGTTCATTCCTAGGAGACGCACTTCCTAGTGTGAATCATTGAATTTTCACCCATAGGATACGCACTTCCTAAATTGAGATTTTACCCCTAGGAGACGCATTTCCTAGTTTGGTTCATTCAAGTTTCACCCGTAGGAGATGCACTTCTTAATTTGGGTCATTTAGATTTTATTTTTAGTAGATGCATTTGATAGCCAAATTTTCTTGGTTTTACTCACAGTAGATGCACATCCTAGTCGAGTCTTTAGTTTACTTTCATCATTGCATCAATAGCACAAGTGGTTTACAGTTTTGCTAACAACTCACAAATCTTCCTAGTGCAAACTGGGGCAGAAAATTTTGTTTGTTTTGTTGTTTTGATTGCAGGCACCCACCTGGAGAACGAGGTAATTCGCTTCGGAATTATTTCAAGTTTCAAGTCAGTAGCAGGCGCCCACCTGGAGAACAAGGGAAGTCATTTAAGAATTCAATTCAAGTTAGAAGTACCAGAAGCTCGCGGCAAGAATACGAGTCAACAGTCCGAGATGATCAACAGAAGTAATCCCAATTTAGAATAAAAAAAGAAAAAGAAAAAAAAAAGAAAAAGAAAAAAGAAAAGGGAAGTGAATCCAAAATGCAAAAGCTGAGACAAGATGTGGATTGCTCAAGACATGACTGAAGTCACAGGTATGGTGTGTCCGGTTTTGATCCGAAGAAGCCGTGGAAGAATGAATCAGCACCTGCAGCTAGCAAGCATCAAGGTTCAAATCAAAAGTCTACCTGAAGAACCATTTAAAACTCAAGATCAAGTTTCAGTAGACTTATAGATAGGAATCTTGTAGCTCATAGTTGACAGACTTAGTTAGTCTTTTTCATTTTTTGATTTTGATGTAATAACATGACCGCAGACCGGAATCTCAACGAAACAGTATCTCAGTCGGCTCTCCACCTCGGTATACTCCATCAATGTTCCTACTTTTGAACTACACGTGGCATGATTCCCTTATAGCCAAAGATATGTAGGCAGCTCAGATACCAGAGCTCGGTCACATTCTCCTTTCTCTTAGTTTTTGGTCTCCCTAAATAAGGGTCGGGTTAAAAAACTTGTCTAGTCGTTCTTTGTCTGAAACTACTTCGTGTTTCCAATCAAAGAGGGGCAACTGTAGACATGTAATTTTTACCCTCCCCAAAGATTTTATACATTTTAGCATTTAAATATTTAGTCTAAGTCTAATATAGTTATTTCAACTAGCTTTGATTCTTTTACTTTATTCTATCACAAAAAAATAAAAATTACAAAAATAGTTTCATTAATGTTTTGTAGTCATACTATTTTACTAGGATTTTTATTTTTATATAATCTTGAAAAAATACCAAAATAGTCTCACAATATAATACTGTTTATTTTAATTAATTAAGATTAGTTTTATATTATTATATTATAAATTGTATATAATTTTAGAAGAAAGAGTTAGTTTTGGGTTGGTTTATCCTATTTTAACGAATTTTATAGTCCATTTTAGTCTTGGACCCAATTTTAACGCCCAAACAAGACAGGCACAATACCCATTAAACCCAATACCCTAAAAACCCCAACTTCTTCACCTTTAATACATATTTTTAGACACAACCTAGGGGGAGACCCTTGACATCCGCCATTAAAAAACTAAGGACCCCCCCCCCCCCCCCCGACTATTTTTTTCTTCAGAGAACCCCATAGAACAGACCTAAGCAAGGATAACCTCAAGAGACCCCTCCATCTCCTCTCCAAACCAACAACCATAGCTTCGAGCTTCACCCTCTTCACCACCAAATCCTTCAGCACACACCACCTAACTTACCTTCCTCATCCGCCACTTCCCCACCAGCCACCAAATCGCTGGAAATCTGGCATTCACCAACAGTCCCACCTCCGTCTCATACCAGCGAGCCGTCCCTCCAAATAACCACAACGAACCAGATTCACCACTGCAAAAGACCATTTTCGTCACTTTGAAAGCTTCCAAAATCGTCCTCACTCAAAGCACTTTGTTCGAGATATGGAAGTACCATAAATCACCTCAAGCTTCAGCTCTAAAATCGGGCAAAAATCAGCCATGAAATAGTCATTGAGGTTTTGTGGCGAAAATATTGTCCGAGGTTCCGGCGATTGTGTTTCAAAATTGCCCTAAAATGAAACTTCAGATTCATTGAGTTTTCCGGCGTCGTTCGAGTATTGTTGCTAGTTCGCGGTACCGGTTCGATTTCTTTTGCTGTTGTAGTTTAGCTTCCTTTCAAGTTCAATCGTTGGAATTCTTATTAAATTGTAATCGTTGGAGATTCAAATATATTGGAAGCAATTCAGGTCTATCTTTCCTCATCTTCTCTGTTATTTATGATGATACTCTCATGTGTCGTAATTGAAATATGTTGCTGGCCTATTCTCTTAGTTATTTGTTGATTTCATACGTGTTCATCAAGTTCCTTATGTGAATCAGTTCTGATTTTGGATTTAGTTTCTACTGTGTCAAGATAGAAGATTCTATATTGGGTTTTATTTGAAATACAACTATTGCAGGATACACATGACTCTTTTCTCTTCGTACTCTGACCATGGAAGTCTGTGTCTGTTTCTAGAAGTGTTCTATGGTACAAGTTGATTATAACGTTAGAACTCCTAACTGTTGCTTCTTATCTCTAAATTTTGGTTGATTTGTACTCTAACTTTTCAAGGGAAATTTTTCTTTTACTGGACTTCACGTTTAGTTAAACGCATTCCATGATTTTCAGTGAACATAATAACCTATGAGATGAGAGTAATTCGGTCCCTGTGATTCCTAGTGCCCGCACGAGTTTGATCTTAATCAAAGTGCAAATACAAACAGCATTTTTTTTAAAACACATTATTTTGAATTGGAATAGCAAAGGGAAACTTTGTGTGTGAAAACATAGGTCTGCATTCCACTAGTTTGAGTTCTATTCTATGCATATCACTGTGTTGGAGTGAATAAAGGTTTAGTTTATAAGATCATTTTCCTTCATGTTTAAAAATAATCATTTGCTAGAATTGTTTGAGTGTTATTGACTGCTTGAATAGTGATACATCCACGGATTTGGGGTTTAAACAGAGGATTGGGGTCTAAACAGAATCAAAAGAAATTTACAAGAACTGACATTAATCTATTTATTTTGGTCTATTTTATAATTTCTACTCTTCTTCTCTAATCGCTAGGAGCATGTTTAAGCCGTCAACACCCGGGCATGCGAACCTTTAGGCGCGTTTTGAATTTATTATCGTGATTATATACACGTTCGCGTGACATAATTATGATCTTGAAAATAAAATAGGAGTATGCGTTTGCGCAACTTCGGCTAAAACTTTCTTAATAATAATCAAGCATTATTAATTGTGGATACGTTTGCGTGACATGATTTTTGACGCGCCAAACAAATGGGTACATGTGCATATTACCTGTTTAAAGATAATTTCTTAATTAAAAGGGCAAATGCACATAGGTTCTAAAATGAGTAATTAGACAATTTGATTAAGCCAAGTATGATCAAAGCGACCGTGCTAAAATCACGAAACTCGGGAATGCCTAACACATACTCCCGGGTTAACAGAATTTCTTACCCGAATTTTTGTGTTCGCAGACCATAAATAAGAGTCAACCTTCCTCGATTCGGGATTTTAAACTAGTGACTTAGAACACCTTAAATTATCTCAAGTGGCGACTCTGAATTTAATATAAATAAATATTGTTTCGATTGTCACTTAAATTGGAAAAAACTCCCTATGCCCCTTTGCGGGGTAGTAAAAAAGAGGTGTAACACCCAGGAAGGATGAAAGAGTTGTTGGGTAAAGAAATGATGACCGATTTTGACCGAATAGGGTGTTTTGAAAAATGTAGGCCGTACTCTGGTCTCTGAGCTTCCTACATATCCCTAGTTTTACAGGAATCAGGTCGTGGTAGTTCTGGACCCAACAATGAATGAAACTGATGGAATTGTTATAGGAATAGTCATATGTTTCGGAAAGGTTCTTTTGGGAAGGATAGTGTCGGATGGATTTATGCGGAGTTGTGAATGTGGATCTGAAACGTAACGGATGTATCACAAGGTAGATATTCGAACAGTCATGGATTAAAGGTAAGTAATTGATGGGAGTCGGTTACGTTTGAAATAGTTGCAGGGTGTGAATGGTATGAGTGGAAACTGGAGCGAAGGTTGCTCCTATTTAATGAACGGTTCACTTCTGAATTACCTACAAAACTTAAAACATAACGTGTGCAAATATATATGGATTATTGAGAGAATTTAAACATGATGCAAATTCTCTTTGAACCATGAAGGTTGTATTTGGACGGTAAGGATGATGTCCTTAGACCATGACGTTCCGGGCCATGAATCACGAGATAAGGGATTTGTAGTCCGTGAAATAATGTTCTCGGGCTATGAGAATGGTGCCTCCGAACCATGACACCTTTGAATGATGATGTGTGATATTTGAGAGATTCTCCGGCCATGACATGGTGTCTTCAGGCTATGAGGATGATGCCTTCGAACTATGACGCCTTCGGACAGAAACATGGTAATACATATGAGCAAAACAAGACAGGGCTTAGTCATGAATAGGATCGGGACAGAGTTTAGCCCCAAGCACGGTAAAATAGTGCTAGGTTTCAGATAGGGTAACGTTCGGTCATTAGACAAGGAAGGCAGAGCTTATCCTTATGCAGATGAGAGGCAATGCTTAGCCTCATGTGAGAAAGGGAGACAGGGCTTAGTCTCATGGGATGGAAGGCAGTGCTTAGCCTTATGCAAATAGAGAGGCAGGGCGTAGCCTCATGCAAATAGAGGAGACAATGCTTAGTCTCATACAATGGGAAGGTAGAGCTTAGCCTTATGCAATTGGGGAGGCAGGGCTTAGCCTCATGCAAAAATTGAGACAGAGCTTAGTCTCATGCAAGGAGAAGGCAATGCTTAGCCTTATGCAAATAGGGAGGCAGGGCTTAGCCTCATGCAAATAGAGGAGACAATGCTTATTCTCATGCAATGGGAAGGCAGAGCTTAGCCTTATGCAGTTGGGGAGGCAGGGCTTAGCCTCATGCAAGAATTGAGACAGAGCTTAATCTCATGCAAAGAGAAGGCAATCCTTAGCCTTATGCAAATAGGGAGGCAGGGCTTAGCCTCATGAAAATAAAGGAGACAATGCTTAGTCTCATGTAATGGGAAGGCATGGCTTAGCCTCATGTAAGAATTGAGACAGAGCTTAGTCTCATGCAAAGAGAAGACAATGCTTAGCCTTATGGAAATAGGGAGGCAAGGCTTAGCCTCATGCAAATAGAGGAGACAATGCTTAGTCTCATGTAATGGGAAGGCATGGTTTAGCCTCATGCAAGAATTGAGACAGAGCTTAGTCTCATGCAAAGAGAAGGCAATGCTTAGCCTTATGGAAATAGGGAGGCATGGCTTAGCCTCATGCAAGAATTGAGACAGAGCTTAGTCTCATGCAATGGACAAATAGCAAATAAGAGCATAATATTTCTTAGTAGGTATATTTGGGCTTGGCGATCCGGTTATTATAATGATTTTTAGGCGCATGTATTTATGGTTATTCCTTGTTCCTGCATCCAAAGAAAAATCATGAGTTTTTCGGGGGAGGTTGGTTCGTGCCTTCGTCTGCTTGTTTTCCTTTGATTTGCTCTGGAGATCATGTTCGAGTTATCCTGGGTAACACCTGGTTGCCATAGAAATAAATTTTTTGAAAAATATGCACTTATTTGATGAAATAGAGTTATTTTAGAAAACATAGTGGTATATAATATCAAGTAAATTAGATGAACTAATGACAACGACACTTTTAGTAAGTGATCCTTCGATCATTATGCATGTAATGAAGTTTGTCGGACCTGCTCCGGAATTTTGAGAATCCTTCTCAAAATTTTGCCCCAGTTACTTAACCGATTTTCTAACTGTCTTACATATGATGTCGTCGGTTGGACTTGTTCCGAAATTTTGAGGGTCCTCCTCAAAATTTTGCCCCCATTTCTGTTTATGGAAAAATGAAGATTTTATTAAGATGTGACCGAACACACAGGGATGCCTATGTAACCCCTCTTAAATGGGAATCAGGTCGAGTGTAGTTCGGTTACATCAGATGAAGAAATGTAAACAATCTAAACATAGTATCTCATGACTACGTCTGAATTGATAGGTTTTGGCCAAATTTCTCCATCCATTTCTGCAAGTATGAGTGCTCCTCCTATTAGTACTCGATGAACCATGTAGGGCCCTTGCCAATTGGGTAAAAAATTTCCTTTGGATTCAACTTGATGTGGGAAGATTCGTTTCAGCACCAGCTGCCCCGGTGTGAATTGTCTTGGTTTGACCTAAGGGTGTCTGACGGGCCGGGTTGACCCGTAACCGGACCGGCCCAGATCGAAAAAACCCAGAACCGGACCAGCCTGGTACGTAGAGGCTGGGTGGGGCTGGGTAGGAGGGGTAAAGGGGGTTGGTCCATTTATTTTTTTTAATGGTTAACCAGACCAGTCAAACCCAGTCCACGTGAACAGTACCATGTACCGGTTTAACCAGCCCGGACCGGACCGGTACAAGGGATAAATCTTTTATTTTGTTTTTTTTTTATTTTTTGAAATCTGTGGGGCCCACTAACCGTTGGCAACGGTCACCCCTAGCAGGGATCCGTTGCTTAACACCCTTAATTCCATTAATAGCCTCTTTTTTCTTTAAAATTTAACCTTTTTTCAATTTACAAAATTAACCTTCTCTAAAACTATAAATACCCTCCTCCTCTTCCTCATTTCTTCACTCATCTCTCAATTCTCATTTCTCAATCTCAATTCTCAAATCTCCATTCAAGTTAAATCATGTCTCGTACTTCTAGAGTGCACTCATATGTTTGGCAACACTTTGAGGTGGTAGACGAAAATGAAGAAGGTCAGAAAGTAAAGTGCAAGAACTGTGGTCAAGTCTTAAATCTTCGTTCAGGATCTGCCACAGGCAGTTTAAGGAGTCATATAAAGTATTGTCTTGAGCGTCCTCCGGAAATTCGTATTTAAGATTTTAAGACAATTTGTTTTATTTTAAAATTATTAGACGTATTTATGCTTAATGTTTTAGTTTGTTAGATTAATATGAAGTATTATTAATTTATTATCCGTGAAAATTTAGTTTTACTATTTTTGTTAATTTACTTTTTAAATGCAAACTTTCATTTTGTAATTTTGAAATAAATGTAGCACTTGCAATTTATAAGTGCAATTTTTTCTCATCTTCCTTGTATTCTTTCTGTTAATACTTTGTATTAATGTAACTTACAATATACATACAAAATACAAAAAAAAATTAAAAAATACACTAAACCCGGCCCGGCCCCCTCAACCCGTAACCCTTACGGTTCAATTTTTACCCGGATGAACCCGAACCCGTTAAACCCGGTAAGACCCAACCTGTAACCGGCCCAGACCATAACCCGTACGTGCCCAAAAAACCCAACCCAGCCTGGCCCGGCCCACCCGTTTAACACCCTTAGTTTGACCCTTTTATTGAAAGCTCTAGACATTCTGTTCTGATAAAGCTGACCATGACACACTGCATTCATCTTTTTTCCATCTATGAGGGCTAATTGCTCATAGCGGATCCTTATCCATTCTACATCACTGAGTTCAGCTTCTTGTATGATCCTTAAAGAAGGAATTTCTACCTCGGCGGGAATGAATGACAACTTTGGTACCGTAAACCATCAAATAGGGAGTTGCCCCAGTTGATGTGCGGACTGTGGTGCGGTATCCCAGTAAGGAGAATGGTAACTTCTCATGCCATTGCTTGTGATTCTCTACCATTTTCCTTAGTATCTTCTTGATGTTCTTATTGGTGTCACACCTCCTTTTTGCGCGCCCGCCCGTTTAAAACCCTAATGCTGACTAAAGGGAAAATTCAGTTTAGGGTTTAAAACCCTAATGCTGACTGCATGGAAAAGCTCAGTTTAGGGTTTAAAACCCTAATGCTGGCTGAAAGGAAAAAAGTTCAGTTTAGGGTTTAAAACCCTAATGCTGACTAAAGGAAAAATTCAGTTTAGGGTTTAAAACCCTAATGCTGATTGCATGGAAAAGCTCAGTTTAGGGTTTAAAACCCTAATGCTGGCTGAATGGAAAAAGTTCAGTTTAGGGTTTAAAACCCTAATGCTGACTAAAGGAAAAATTCAGTTTAGGGTTTAAAACCCTAATGCTGATTGCATGGAAAAGCTCAGTTTAGGGTTTAAAACCCTAATGCTGGCTGAATGGAAAAAGTTCAGTTTAGGGTTTAAAACCCTAATGCTGACTAAAGGAAAAATTCAGTTTAGGGTTTAAAACCCTAATGCTGACTGCATGGAAAAGCTCAGTTTAGGGTTTAAAACCCTAATGCTGGCTGAATGGAAAAAAGTTCAGTTTAGGGTTTAAAACCCTAATGCTGACTAAAGGAAAAATTCAGTTTAGGGTTTAAAACCCTAATGCTGATTGCATGGAAAAGCTCAGTTTAAGGTTTAAAACACTAATGCTGGCTGAATGGAAAAAGTTCAGTTTAGGGTTTAAAACCCTAATGCTGACTAAAGGAAAAATTCAGTTTAGGGTTTAAAACCCTAATGTTGATTGCATGGAAAAGCTCAGTTTAGGGTTTAAAACCCTAATGCTGGCTGAATGGAAAAAGTTCAGTTTAGGGTTTAAAACCCTAATGCTGACTAAAGGAAAAATTCAGTTTAGGGTTTAAAACCCTAATGCTGATTGCATGGAAAAGCTCAGTTTAGGGTTTAAAACCCTAATGCTGGCTGAATGGAAAAAGTTCAGTTTAGGGTTTAAAACCCTAATGCTGACTAAAGGAAAAATTCAGTTTAGGGTTTAAAACCCTAATGCTGATTGCATGGAAAAGCTCGGTTTAGGGTTTAAAACCCTAATGCTGGCTGAATGGAAAAAGTTCAGTTTAGGGTTTAAAACCCTAATGCTGATTGCATGGAAAAGCTCAGTTTAGGGTTTAAAACCCTAATGCTGGCTGAATGGAAAAAGTTCAGTTTGGGTTTTAAAGCCTAATGCTGGCTGAAATGAAAAAAGTTCAGTTTAGAGTTTAAAACCCTAATGCTGACTAAAGGGAAAATTCAGTTTAGGGTTTAAAACCCTAATGCTGACTGCATGGAAAAGCTCAGTTTAGGGTTTAAAACCCTAATGCTGGCTGAATGGAAAAAAGTTCAGTTTAGGGTTTAAAACCCTAATGCTGACTAGCTGGGGGCAAAATTCGAGAACAACAACTGACCTCTTTTTTTGAATTTTCTTATTTTAGTAAAAAACAAAAAAGAGTTTCGTGGAAACTTACCTTTCGAGTGAGTTCCTTATTGCCAAGATATTTCTTGTACCCATGTACCTCCTTCTTCGGGCGACACCTGCTTCTTGCACGGTTGTCTTGGATTATACCTGTTCCAACTTTTCAGACAAAGAACAATTGTTAGTCTGGAAATGACGGTCGGTTCGGTGACCTTGGTCGTTCCCAGTTGCTTTGTTGCGTCCTCATTCCTGTTGTGAAATCCTGCCATTGATTTGATTCAAATGGCAAAACTCTTTTGACTTCTCAGGCTTTGTATTTCCAGATTCTGTGATGATTTGCCTCGTAAGGCTCTTTTTCTTTTCTCTCTTTTTTTTTGTGTCCCGTTTTGCTTGGAGGCTCTCAACGGGGATTTTATTGGAGGTATTTTGTGGGGATTTGTACAAAAGGAAGCTCTGTGGGGGAATATTTACAAAGTGGATTCTTTGTGTGGATTTTTGTACAATGGAGCATGCTGGATATTTGTTTCAAAACGGGTTTTTCTAGGATTTGTTGGGGTAAGCTTGTTGGAGAATTTTTACAAAGGGACTCGCTGGGGATGTGCTGGGGAAATTCCAACGGGATTTTTTTTTCTTTTTTTTTATTTTTATTTTTATATTGGGGAGACTCTGTGGGAGGATTGTACAAGGAGAGACTCTGTGGGGATTCGTCCGAAGGCGGACTTGTTGGGGGAAATTTCTCTTTTTCCTCTTTACTTCGAACGCCATCAAACGTCATGATTCATCAAGTTTGGACAGACGTACCAACGAAATGGGGTGTTTTCCTTCATGAAACGGAACTCCGTGAAAACAAACCTGCCACCTGCCCTCTCCGGTGTATCCTGAACTTGGGGTTAAAACATAAAAGGGATTCGAAAAGAAACAAAGAAAGGAGAAAACAAATTTCAGGAAGGGAGTGTCCCTTTTGGGACGAGAAAGACTTATCTGAGGAAGATAACGCTGGCTTTAAATGACATGACATGCTCTTTGGACTGGACGCCTGACCTTCCATGAACTTGCGTTTCCCTGAACCAGAACGGATCTGTGATTCCAAACCGGTGGAACTTTGCCGAGACCTCCTTGGGGCGGAGTCATTCTTTTCGGCCAACAGCGCCCTTTGCGGGTTTTCGCCGGCTGACCTCTCTTATTTCTCTTCCTGTCATCGCTTGATAGCACTCTTTGTGAGTTTTTACTAAACAAGCTCTCTCATTTTGGTTTCTCTACTCCCGTCGCCTCGTGGTGCCCGAAGGTTTTCACCGACGAGACTCTCTCATTTTATCTCTCTCAATTCAGAGTGTGCCGGTCTCCATTTGTGACGCTTATTGGTTCCCCACCATCTTTGGTAATTGATTTGAAGGCTTGTGCTTGGTAAAGAGAGGTAGATAATACTAACTTCTCAACTGCTCGACGTGCCCCGGTTTCCATTTCAGGGCGAATGGGATTTTATTGTTGGTGTAACTGAACCTCAGGGAGAGGCTGCCTACGTATCCTTTCGGAATCAAGTCAAACGTAGTTCAGGCCTCAACCAATGTTTTTTTTTTTTTGATTAAGCGGCTCAAAGGTTTGTAGAGAGAATTGGGTAGTGTTTGGGGAGTAGTGGGGAATAAAACCTTTGTCATTTCGAATGCGTCAAGATTACTGGAGTATAATTTAGACGTAGTATCTCTTAACTGCATCCGCATTTACTGCTGTGTCGGGGTCATTTCCTTCGATATCACCTAAATACAATGCTCCTCTCGGCAATATCTTCCTTATGATGTATGGGCCTTTCCAATTTGGGGAAAACTTACCTTTTGCTTCCTCATGATGCGGTAGAATACGCCTCAGTACCAGCTGACCTACTTCGAAATTCCTGGGTCGGACTTTCTTGTTGTAAGCACGGGCCATCCTTCGTTGGTATAACTGTCCGTGACAAACTGCGGCCATTCGCTTTTCATCAATCAAAGTCAATTGCTCTAACCGAGTCTTGACCCACTCGCTGTCTTCGATTTTTACTTCGACAATGATTCGAAGAGAAGGAATTTCTACCTCTGCCGGTATTACAGCCTCGGTCCCATAAACCAAAAGATAAGGAGTCGCTCCTACTGATGTGCGTACCGTAGTGTGATACCCCAACAATGCAAATGGTAACTGCTCATGCCACTGTCGGGAACTTTGGATCGTTTTCCTCAAAATCTTCTTGATGTTTTTGTTCGCCGCTTCCACAGTGCCATTGGCTTTCGGCCGATAAGGAGTAGAATTCCTATGCGTTATCTTGAATTGCTCGCATACATCTCCCATCAAGTGACTGTTCAAGTTTGCTGCGTTATATGTAATGATAGTCGCAGGAATACCGAAACGACAGATAAGATTTGAGTGTACAAAATCCACTACATCTTTTTTAGTGACCGACTTGAGAGTGACAGCTTCTACCCATTTTGTGAAGTAATCGATGGCAACCAGTATAAACCTGTGTCCATTCGAAGCCTTCGGTTCGATTGGTCTAATGACGTCCATGCCCCAGGCGACAAATGGCCAAGGTGCAGACATGGGATGCAGCTCCGTGGGAGGTGCATGAATCAAATCACCGTGCACCTGACACTGATGACACTTCCGAACGAAGCTAAAGCAATCCTTTTCCATGGTCATCCAATAATAACCTGCTCGAAGGATTTTCTTTGCTAAGACATAACCGTTCATGTGAGGTTCGCACACACCTGCGTGTACTTCGTGCATGATCTTTCTTGCCTCCTCGATATCGACACATCTTAGAAGATTGAGGTCAGGAGTCCTCTTATACAACAATTCACCGCTTAGAAAGAAACCACTTGCATGTCGCCTAATGGTCCTCTTTTGATCTCCAGTAGCGTGCTCGGGGTATTCTTGTGTCTTTAGGAACCTCTTGATGTCATGGTACCACGGCTGCGTATTTGATCCTGTCTCGATTACATTGCAGTAACCGTGTCTTTCCTTGATTTGGATTTCCAAAGGATCGACGTGGGCGTTGCCCGGGTAGGGTAGCATTGAAGCCAAAGTAGCAAGTGCATCTGCCAGTTCATTGTGACACCTCGGGATATACCTGAACTCTATTGAGGTAAAGCGCTTGCTGAGGTCCTCCACATGCTGTCGGTAAGGGATAAGTTTGACATCCCGAGTTTCCCATTCGCCTTGGGCTTGCCGGATAATCAGGTCAGAATCTCCCATAATCAGTAAGTCTTTGACATCCTGATCGATTGCCATATGCATGCCCATGATGCAGGCTTCATATTCAGTTGTATTATTTGTGCAAAAGAAACGAAGTCTAGCTGTGGCGGGATAATGTTGACCAGAAGGTGAGATCACAATTGCCCCAATCCCTACACCCTTGGCATTCACGGCTCCATCAAAGAACATCTTCCAAACATGAGCTTCCTCCGAGACCACTTCTACGGTGTTTACTTCTTCATCTGGAAAGTAGGTATCCAATGGCTGGTATTCCTCATCGACTGGATTTTCGGCCAAATGATCTGCTAACGCCTGGGCTTTCATTGTCGTGCGAGTGACATAGACTATGTCGAATTCCGTAAGCAAGATTTGCCATTTAGCCAGTCTCCTAGTAGGCATTGGTTTCTGAAATATATACTTCAAAGGATCCAACCTGCATATAAGGAACGTTGTGTGGGCTTGGAGATAATGTCTCAGCTTTTGAGCAACCCATGTGAGAGCGCAGCATGTCCTTTCCAGCAGAGTGTATTTGGCCTCGTAGCTGGTGAATTTCTTGCTCAAGTAGTAGATTGCTTGCTCCTTCTTTCCGGTTACGTCGTGTTGCCCGAGGACGCAACCGAAAGAGTTCTCCAAGACTGTCAGATACAAGAAAAGTGGCCTTCCCGGTTCTGGAGGGACCAAGACCGGGGGATTCGAAAGGTATTCTTTGACTTTATCAAAGGCTTCTTGACACTCAGTTGTCCATTTAATCGCTGCATCTTTCCTTAACAGCTTGAATATGGGCTCACACGTGCTTGTCAGCTGGGCAATAAACCGACTGATGTAGTTCAACCTGCCCAACAGACTCATCACGTCTTTCTTTGTTCTCGGGGGAGGGGATCTCTGATGGATTTTATCTTAGTTGGATCTAGCTCGATACCTCTCCTGCTTACGATGAAGCCCAAAAGTTTGCCCGACGGAACTCCGAAAGCGCATTTGGCTGGGTTTAGCTTCAAGTCATACTTCCTTAATCTCTCGAAGAATTTCCTCAAGTCTTGGATGTGATTATCCTGTGTCCTGGACTTGACTATCACGTCGTCCACGTACACCTCTATTTCCTGATGCATCATGTCATGGAAAATGGCAGTCATGGCCCTCATGTAAGTAGCCCCGGCGTTCTTCAAACCAAATGGCATGATCCGGTAACAGTAGGTGCCCCAAGGCGTGGTGAAGGTAGTTTTCTCGGCGTCCTCTTCATCCATCAATACCTGATGATACCCGGCGTAACAATCTACAAAAGACTGTATCTCGTGTTTGGCGCAATTATCAACGAGGATGTGGATGTTGGGTAGCGGGAAATTATCTTTAGGACTTGCTCTGTTCAGATCTCGGTAATCTACACATACCCGAGTTTTCCCGTCCTTTTTTGGTACTGGAACCACATTCGCCAACCATGTTGTATATTGGACTACCCGAATCACTCCCGTTTTCAGTTGTTTGGTGATCTCCTCTTTAATCTTGTCACTGACCTCAGTTTTGAACTTTCGTTGCTTTTGTTGAACTGGAGGACAATCAGGATGAATCGGCAATTTATGAACCACTAGATCAACACCTAGTCCTGGCATGTCATCATATGACCAAGCAAACACGTCTTTAAATTCAAAAAGAAGTTGAATTATCGCCTCTCGCATTTTCTTGTCCGTGTGAATGCTTATCTTGGTCTCCCGGATTTCTTCCGGGGTTTCTAAATTAACCGGTTCGGTGTCATTCAGATTTGGCTTAGGTTTATTCTCGAAGTATTCCAACTCTCGGTTTATCTCCCTAAAAGCTTCTTCCGCATCATATTCTGGTTCTGGGTTCATTAATTCGCAGCTAAATAGCTCATTGTGATCTGGGTGTGAAGTCCGCAAGCATGTCATATTTAAAGCCGCATTATTATAACTGAAAAGAAAGATAAAAGGAAAAATAACAAAAATCAGAACGAAAGAAAGAATGGGAAAGCAATGATGATTTTTTTTTATTTTCTTTGGAAAGTTGGAAGACAACG
Source organism: Nicotiana tabacum (assembly GCF_000715075.1). NCBI lineage: Eukaryota > Viridiplantae > Streptophyta > Magnoliopsida > Solanales > Solanaceae > Nicotiana > Nicotiana tabacum. The sequence continues at coordinate 139,154,508 of NC_134082.1, forward strand.
ATGTTTACAACTCAGGAATACAAAAACAACAATGGAAAGGAAGACAACGTTCAAGTTATGTCCTGGAGATAACTTGTGACACAGGAAAGGTGGCAGGACAGGTCTACCCGGACTTCCGTCTAGTCGGGAATGGCGTGGCCTCCCAGTTTTGAAGTTTGGCGTTCGGCCCCATGTACATCATCTCAGCAATGCTTGTGCCTTCACCTGGTTGAACCATGTGGACCTCGTAGAGCATCTTTCTCATCGCCCCACATATTTCCTCGATTTCCTCAGTTGTGAAGACCTCATCATCTTCTTCTTCAGCGTACCTTGGCTTGATGAAAGTTGCATATAAATCCGGCAGTGGTCGAGGTAACTTCCAACCCTCATTTTTCCTTTTCTTTGCCCACTCTTCGTCTGCTGGAGTAGGTTTGAAACATAGTCCAAAAGGTTTCTTGGTGACTGGCAAGGTAATGGGTTCTGTTATTCCCTGAAGGGTTCGTCCAAGCCCCTTCCCTGGCCTAAATCCGTGCCGGATCATCTCTTTGGCCACCATAACCGAGGCGTTAGACAAGAAAGGCTGGGGGCAGGGTATTCCCTCTTCGTGCTGCTCTGCCAGTACAATCTCAAAAGCTTGATAGACCGTATGTTCGCTCCCTTCTCTCGGTTCCAGATATGGGGTGGATGGGTCCCGATAAATAGCATGCTCATCTTCCCCATGGACCACGATCTCTCTGTCTTCGTACTCGAACTTCACCATCTGGTGAAGAGTGGAAGGCACGGCTCCTGCCGCATGGATCCAAGGTCTGCCAAGGAGAAAATTGTAGGATGTATCCATGTCGAGCACCTGGAAGGTTACTTGAAATTCGACTGGTCCTATGACCAACAACAGGTCTATTTCTCCCATGGTATCCCTCTTGATGCCGTCGAAAGCCCTTACGCAGACATTGTTGGGTCGGATTCTTCCGGTCACAATTTCCATTCTTTGTAGCGTGGAGAGCGGGCAAATGTCAACGCCTGAGCCCCCATCCAACATTACCCGCTTGACATAATAGTCTTCGCATTTAACTGTTAGGTGCAAAGCCTTGTTGTGTGCCGCTCCTTCCGGGGGTAGATCGTTCTTGCTAAAAGAGATTTGGTTGACGGCGAAGAATCTTTCTGTCATCCGCTCTAATTGTTCCACCGAGGTTTCAACTGGCACATATGCTTCATTCAGGGTCTTCAGTAAGATCTTTTGATGCTCGGTCGACCTCATTAACAATGACAGCATGGACACTTGCTCGGGGTACTTGCGCAGTTGATCTATCACTTCGTAATCCGGCATTTTCGTTTGTTGGAAGAACACTTCCGTTTCTTCAACACTCACGGGCTTCTTTGGCGGGAAGCGCCTTTGTGTGGCGTCGTTCAGTTCTTGGGTGTTTGAATACCTTCCAATGACAGTATTTTCTGGAAGTTCTCCCATGACCTCTTTACCTTTGTACATTACCAAAGTCTTTTGATAATTCCACGGCACTGTGGATGGGTCGGTCATTGGCTTTTGTGGCACGCGTCCGATAACCACTGGCTCATTCAGCCGAGGTGGTTGAATCGTCCCCCGGACCACATAGGCCCCTTTTGGCATGTACATAGGTTTTGTCTTTTTGATTGCGAAGTTCTGCGTTTTCTCAGTTTGACCTCGTGGTATGTAAAGAACTTCATCCTCTACCGGTACCACTTTCTTCTCCACCTTCTTTTCAAGCTCTTTCTTTATAGCCTTGGCCTCCTCCCCCTTTCCTGGTTTCTGGTCTGTTTCGGGCCTCTTCCCCATGTCGACAATGGCAATTATGGCTTTCAGAGCAGGGTCAAATTCTTTGTCTTCGCAAATCATTCCGATCAGCGGCCCATTATTGTGAGCAGGCAATGGATTGTTAGTTACATTCGGGATCTCCTCGTCCCTTAGCACTATTTTCCCTTGCTCTATCAAATTCTCGACCACTCTTTTCAACGACCAGCAGTCATTTGTATCATGTCCCTCGGCCCCTGAATGATAGGCGCATCTGACTCCAGCTTTGTAAGAATGTGACGTCGGGTTTTGCCTTGTTTGAGGGATTGGTTGCAAGAAACCCAATTGGACTAGCTTCGGGAACAAAGTAGAGTATTGTTCACCGATGGGCGTGAAAGTCCGCCGTCGAGGTGGCTCTTGAGGGCGGAAGTTATTCTGCGGGGGTTGTGGGTTGTAGTGGTTGCGGTAAGGATGCTGATTTCTGGGAGGTGGAGCTGGGCCTCGGTTGGCTTGTTGTGGTGGATGGGCATAAGGTTGGGCATTCATGACCATATAAGGTTGATGAGCATATGCCAAATTGGAGTGGGGGTAGTAGTGTTGTGGGGTTCTTTCCGGAAAACGGGGCCTGGGATGACGATACTCCCTTGCTTCTGAGGCTGCCATAGTCGTCTCTTCTTTCTTCTTCCCTCTTGTCATTCCTCTGGACCCGCTTTGGACGGCCTGGGAGGTTGCCCTTATGGCTGCTTGACTCAGAATCCTACCTGTTTTCAGACCATTTTCTACCATCTCTCCAATCTTGATCGCTTCCGCGAATGGCTTACCCATGGCTAACATCATGTTTTGGAAATAGTCACACTCTTGAGCCTGGAGAAAGGTAGTGACCATTTCCACTTCATCCATGGGAGGCTTTACTCTTGACGCCTGTTCGCGCCACTTAATAGCATATTCTCTGAAGCTTTCTGAAGGTTTCTTCTTCAAATTCGACAGAGAATTTCGGTCTGGCGCAATGTCGATGTTATACTGGAATTGTTTCACAAAATCTCTGGAGAGATCATCCCATATATGCCATCGGGACATTTCCTGGTCCATATACCATTCTGAGGCTATCCCTACTAGACTTTCCCCAAAATATGCCATTAGCAGTTCTTCTTTTCCGCCGGCTCCTCTCAATTGGTTGCAGTATTTCTTAAGATGTGCAATGGGGTCGCCGTGCCCATCGTATTTCTCGAACTTTGGGGTCTTGAAACCCGTTGGCAGGTGCACGTGAGGGAACATGCACAGGTCGACGTAAGAGACGCTCTTCTGTCCGCTCAATCCTTGCATATTCTTCAAACTTTGTTCAAGGCTTCTCATTCTCTTGGCAATCTCATTTTGTTCTGCAATTCTGGGGTTCTGATCCTGCCCGGGTGCAGGCTCGCACTGAGGCGGTAGAGGATTAGTGCTGGTAGCGAACCTAGTTGGTTCCATTGAGAATGATGGTGCTTGGAATGTAAAAGAGGATGAGTCAAAGCTTGGCTTGTACGTGGTAGGCTGTGCCGTAATCGGGCAAGGCGATGCAGTAAAGATGTTCATGCTTGCATCAGTGGATGACATTCGGGGATGAGGCTCAGAAGGCGATCCAGCAGAGAAGGCTGAGGTGGCTGGGTACCCGAATGGGGTAGCAGGATAATTTATGGGGACATTAGAAGTCCCACTCGACCTGGAGAATAATTCAGGGAATCCGGGGACGACACTTGGCGGTTCTTTCCCATTATTCCAGTCGTCCAACATTTCTAACATGCGGAGCCGTAGGATTCTATTTTCCTTCACGGTTGCGGATTCAGGTGTGAGGACGGCTGAGATTGAGCTCTCCTCAGAAACAGGGATTGTTTGCAATGGAATTTCTGAAGACATTTCCACACTTCCTTTTGACCTGGTGAAGTAAGTGTGAGTACTGCTTCTGGTCCTAACAACAGATAGTTGAACACTTCTCCTTGACCTCGTGAAGTATGAGTGCGAGGCCAGACTTTCACCAAACCAACCTTCTTTTCAAAACCCTGGGAATACTCAACGACAAACGCACTGTTAATTTGCAGCAAATAACATATAGTCAATCTCACGCTGGGCATGATGCACCTATACAGTTAAGTGGATTACTACATGTTTGCTACGAGAGCATGCGTCATTCCGGCATTTTCTTCTTATTAGCTTTTCCCCTTTTTTATTATATTTTTCTTTTTCTATTTTTTTTTTTGTTTTTCTTTTATATTCTTTTTTTTTATTTTGCCGTAAAAGAAATGCGACCGGATACGATGAGGATTGCCTACGTATCACGATGCCTACGTGAATCAGATCATTACGTAGTTCGAAAAACACAAATGAGCGTAAAAGAAGCAACCTCTTTATTGTTGAAATGTTCTATTACAAACTACATTTTGCAAAAGAAAGAGCAAACTTTGAAAATAAACCTAGACTCAAAATAGACTAAAAATCACCCTGATGGAAAAACAGGCAGAAGATGCTAAGATACGGGCTTGACTTATGAGTGCATTATGGTTTTGAAAATTGGTGTCCGCGGGGCATCGTTCGGCCTCGCCGCGGTCCTAGGCGTGATATCCCTCTCAAGTTGCTCCAGCTCATGCATAGTCTGCTTGACATAACCCATCACTGCCGAGAGGACGGTAACGCTGGACATGTTCTCACATCGTAGACATCGTCTGGTGATGGCATGGGCAATGGCCTTGATCCTATCTCTGGTTTGCTTCTTCTCTACGAGTAGGCATTTTATCTGATCGCTACATATCTTGAATACCTGAGTATCCTGTATATGCTGATGCTTCAGTCGCCGTACTTCCAACTTCATCTGGGCTATTGAGTTGTACCAGTATCTGCTCTCAATTTGGAAATCCTTGGCCTGATTAGCTGTTTTGATCTCAAGTGCAGCCATCTCTCTCTTTATTTTAGCAACAGTTTTCTCATGGTCGCCTTACAATTGATTCAAATATCGGCGATGCTTATCTGTTCTTATATCCCACTGTGCCCTAAGCTCCGCTATGACGTTTTCAGATTTCTCCAAACCATCTTGCCATTCCCTGATTTCACTTTTTAACCTTTTTATCAGCTGCTCGTCTGATCGACGCCTTGGCTGTTTATCTGCATCCACCCATATCTGTTTGATCTGGGCTCTGAGCATTTCGTTTTCCTGAATTAACCTGTTCCGCTCTCCCAGATTGGTAGCAGCTTGCACGTTGTGCTCATATTTCAAGCCTTCTACTTGTTACTTTAACCTGCTGATTTCGGCGCAATAGCCTCTTTCCTTTACTAACCAATCCCACTGCCTTTGCGATGATTCGGTGAAATTCCGGATGTGGGGTCTCTTAGCCGGCCTTTCATGCTCAAATTCCCTTCTATACCATGCAAGGTAACCTGGCGCTGTCTCTCCTTTGGCTCGATCCCGCACGCAAGTATCTAATTTCAAATATTGACACTCACTCCAGATTTGGCGAATCTTTGCTTCTGGGAATTGTCCGTTAGGACTTATCTCAATTGCTTGAGTGCTAAGATCTTCCTCATGAGGTACTGTCTGGCATCTTCCGAACTGTCTCAAAATTCGGCAGGGTGGGTTGAATGCTCTTAAGCCCCATCAGTAAGAAATGAGTTTTAGCTGCAGACATATATAGGATCTCATCAACAGGCAACCATCCTAACGTCCATTGTATTTGGCTGGCAGTAAGAGCTTGAAAGAACGAGGTCCATGCCAGGACTCCTTTGGGCAAACTGATCTCTTTGGTTCTCGTGTAAGATTCTTCTATGCAGGTCTTTGCCGGGGAACCATGGCTCAAAATCTCGGAATGATGGCAGAGGTGCTCGGTCATCCATATCTGTAGGAGCAAGTTACAACCTTCGAAGAAATTTCCCCCAGCTTTACAAACTGTAAGAGCTCGAAAGATGTCAGATACCACCATAGGCGCGAGAGTACTGTCATTTTGCGTGAGTAAAGTGCTGACGACCCCGGATATCTTCAAATCAATGTTTCCGTCTTTCCTTGGAAATACCAGAAGGCCCAGGAACATCATCATGAAAGCTACCCGTCTGTGTTTGTCCCACTTTTGACGAACACCTTTGCTGCACAGTTTGTTGATTGGATTATTGAATCCCCCCTCATGACCGTACCTATCATATATGAAGCATGGAGTACAAAATCCGGCTGCCAGATCCGGGTTGTGGACCGTTCTGGGTATTTTCAATGAATCTAGGAACCGATGTACCGTGACAACTCTTGGGGCGACCAAGTATTTTTGCCTTAAAGGAAGTTCAGCATTCCCGATGTATCCGGCCATTTCTTCCAAAGTCGGGGTGAGTTCAAAATCAGAGAAATGGAAAACATTGTGCGCCGGGTCCCAATAGGTAACCAAAGCTCTTATGATATCTCCCCGAGGCTGGATTTCCAACAAACCCACGAGACCTTTCAGATATTTCTTGACCTCATTTTGTCCTTCAGCGCCTAGATCATTCCACCATAGCCGTAACTTGACAGGGATTTTGGTCATTATTTAAAAATGTTCATTTTGCATCGTGCTCATCCTCACATTTATTAAGGTGATTTCAACAAAAATGATTTTGACTCAAAAAAAATATTTTACAAAAGGGATCAAGTTTTGAACACGGCCTTTAAACACTTTGAGGACGAAGATTTTAAGGCCGTGTGGGTCAACTGGACAAAATACTAAACAAGACCCAAAGGTGGCTATTTATGCAAAGTCAGCCTTTCGGCGTCCCTTTCGGGAATATTCGGCTATTTATGACAAAACAGCATCACCCGATTTATTTATGACTCTTTTTATCGTTTTTCGAATTAGAAAACTCAATGTTGCCAACACGGCCTTTCAACGCCTCGGTGACAAGGATTTTAAGGCTGTGTGGGTCAATTGGGCCAAACCTTTAAAAAAATGACTCAAAGGTGGCTGTTTATGCAAAGTCAACCTTCCGGCGTCCCTTTCGGGAACATTCGGCTATTTATGACAAAACAACATCACCTGATTTATTTACGACTCTTTTTTAAAGTTTGAAACACATTTTTTTTTATTCATTGATTTTGGCTATTTTAGCAAAAACGGGGGTTGAACCCGACGAGGGTTGCCTACGTATCTCACATCCGGTGAGAATCAAACTGGCGTAGTTCGGGAATATCGTAAATAGAAAAAAATCAAATAAACCTAGAAATCAAGAATACGTATTTTTATTATATTTTTTCTTTTGCAAAGAGATAAAAACTAAAGAAAATATTTTTTTTTTAGGAAATATTTGGACTATTAGTCTGAATTTATAAAAGGGGTACTACGAAAGAGACAACATTTTTTTTTGATTATGAATTTCCGTTTTTTTTTACTTTTAAATAAATACCTTCTTTTTTTTTATTTTGGGAAGTGATAAAAAAAAGAAAAAATTTTTATATTATTTTTTTTTATAACTCAAACTAAGAAGACAAATTTTGTTTTTATTCTCTTTTTTTTTAGAAAAATTCCGGCGAGGTTTTGACACTACTTGGACATTGGTTTTATTTTTCCAAAATAAGTAATTATCTCCCTACGCTGCTATTTTTCTTTTTTTTAGAAACCGGTCGGCATGCGGAACCGAAGCAAATAAATGCACAACACAGATAGGAATGCAGCATGATGGTCTTTTCATTTCAGGTTGCTAGTCCTAGACGGACCCAACCCCTGTGTTGAGTCCCCTAAGTCAAATGCAACATGATGCAAATAAGCGTTCCTACTAGGGATCCGGCATGAAGTCAAGTTATTCTAGGTTCGTAACCTGGGTATTTGTTTTAGACTGTGTACCCGAGCGGACAACTCGAGTCGAGGAGGGGGCTACGTACCGGGGACCCGCGAGATCGTCCGGCTTTGTAACTTGTCCGACCTCTTTCTTATTTCGGGTATTGACACTAACAGAATAGGGAGTCTCGACCAGCGAGCTTCTCCCCGGAGGTAAGAAGAGAAGGGTTTCGGCACAGTTTATATACAGTTCAGATAATATCAAAGCGGTAAAAGACAACATTTAGCACGTTTATGCAAAAACATGTAATAAAGATCAGATAATAAAGCCAAATATAACAATTATTCTAAGCTCGAATTCTTGAACCCTGAACCAGTGGTTCTGGGTTATTTCCCCAGCAGAGTCACCAGAGCTGTCACACCTCCTTTTTACGCGCTCGCCCCGAAGGGTTAAATGCGCGAGGGAGTTTTTCCAATTTAAGTGACAATATTCGAAATGGGATTATTTATTTAAATTCAGAGTCGCCACTTGGGAAAGGTTTGGCTTTTGGTGTCCCAAGTCACCGGTTTATCTTGAATCCCAAATCGAGGAAATTTTAGACTTTTCTAAATGAAGTCTGCGAACCAGAAATTCTACGTAAGGAATTCTGTTGACCCGAGGGAAGGTGTTAGGCACCCTCGAATCCCGTGGTTCTAGCACGGTCGCTTAAATTATTATAATGGCTAAATATCTGATTTAAATACATGTTGTGACTTATGTGCTTTTATTAAGTTTAAACCGCTTTTATAATTATCATTTATTTTTATAGAATTGCAACGTCGTGAAAATGCCTCTCGAACCATGTCACAATCAATGCGCCCGTGATCGTCAACACATTTTGACTTCGTTGAGATTTGGATTTGGGTCACATCAATGTGCACCCGAATTTAAGAATATGATTTAATTAAGCCGCGCCTAAAGAGTCTAACGCGTTATTATTTTTGGAGAAGGCCATGAGATTCACTAAACGGCCTAGCCTGAATTCTAAATATTATTATGGTTAGTTATTGAGGGCCACGCAATGTGTATCTTTCTTCTAACGGGGCTCATCTCATTATTTAAAAGAGATATCCTAAAGTGGCTACATTTTCTATTATGTTTGTCTCTAAAATAAAAAGGGAAAAGGTACGTGCTAAATTACTTAACCAAATCCGGATTTCCTGTCAATCATTTGATTCATTTGGTGAATTGTTTGCAAGATGAAGAATGCAGTATCTCGTGGAACCTGCCTTCAATTTTAATGAAAATGACATACAAGTTGGTGAAACGCTACATACTCCAAACATTTCTTGAGTTGAATTTAGCTAGACTTATTTAGGCAAGATTAAAGGAATTAACTACTAGGCGTTGTTACTAATGGGATTTGAATGTGATCTTATGTACTACCTAACGAGACCCAGCAAAAGGACTAAAATAAAACAAGGCAGCATAGTATAAGTTTGGAGTATCCATACCCCGTATTAACAAACAACTACAAACTAAAACATGAAGGACTAAGCTCAGATGAGTGTTAGTTAACATACACTTTCGTACTATTGAATTGTAAACTAACAACTACACAGGCCCATTAATATACCATGAATATTACAACAAATAACTTTGAACTTCTTCAACCTTTTTCATTTCATGCTTTCAAACTGTTTCGGTTACACCAATATGGGACTTGAAATGTGTACCTGGGAGATGCTTACAATGAAGAAAGCAGGAGAGTCAGTTGAGCAGCAGTGCAAACGAAGCAGCAGCAGTAGCAGATAAATAGCAGCAGGACAAATTCCAGTGCAAGATGCAATTATAGACGAGGGAAAAGGCCAAATGATGGCAGCACACAGTGTAGTAGAAATAGAACTCCAGACAATCCAATTCCGAGATAAACCAATGCAACAAACACTACCAGTAATCTCGACTGAAACTTAGAAGAAACAATACTACCTAACAGATTGACAGCAGATGAATTTCAAACAAAACCAAAGTTTCTGATTTCCTTGTCTGTTTTTTATTTCTTGCTCTCTTTCTATCCCTATCTATCTCTCTCTGTCTGCGTGTTTTTAAAATCCAGAACCAGTCCCTCAATGTTTATACCTTCCTTGTTTTACTTCTCTGTCTTGTGTTATTATCGAAAATCTCCCTGTCTGTCTCCTGTATGTTCTGTGTGTATTAATATGTATGTATTTCAGCTCTCTCCTCTCAAATCTATATCCTCTAAAACTGATGGAAGTCCTCTTCTTTTATAAGCCTAAAGTCTGCCCTTTAACAGCCTGTTCATCAATCACCCAAACACCCTCCCATGTGCTCTCTTCTTTTCAGTTCCACTTAGCTATTTAAGTATTAGAACCCCCATCACATTCTCTGGCAAACTTACTTATTAGTAAGGTTTATTATTTCTGAAACTAAAGCAGTGTATGGGCAGCAGCATGTGATCTGACAGCATGTGCTGTCAACTATTTTATTCAAAAGCCCTTATGCAGGGCACAGGCTGTGCACAAATGCACCTGTGGTGCACAAATGCATTGCACAAGTGCACATGCCCTCCAATTCAGAACTTAAACAAATATTCCTTTTACATTTCTGATTCAAATTAACAACTATAAGTAAACAAACTTAGTTCTTAATTGATTCAGGCAATGTTTAACAGAAGCAAATCGATTTGTTATTGTTTGGACAACTGAAACTAATTGACGACATATGCCGACTCGACTATACTAGTTATAACACATACAATCGAAACCAAAATCAGACATTTAACAGTATCGAACACATGATTCGAATTGTACTGACTAAGCAAAATTACATGGGAGGAATCAGTTGGTCAGTTCACATTTGAAATTCAATTAATTGCACAACAAATACATACATACACATTATCAGAACAATTAGAAGAATGACTCAATCAAACAATAGAGGTTCAGGCAAAGTGGACAGGAACAGTTGATAAAACTCAAAACACAGATTAAAACAAAACATGAACAGACCTTTTAAACGAACATGGACTAACAGAAATAAGAAAAGAAAAGCAAAACTCACCTTAAATCTCGAAAAATCAAAAGCCTTAACTTGGATTCGGACAGACCTTTCTTAAGGCTGAACGGACTTTAATCGAAGTGTTTCTCAGATGAGAAACACTTCGATTAAGGTCCATTAGACCTTAATCTTTTGGTTTAAACGAGATACGGACCAGTGACAAGGAACCCTAAGGTTTCAAAGATTAGATCTGGGATTCATGCTTCCCTGGTCAGATTCGGACCAAACCAAGCATGGTTTGGTCACGAGGGGGGTCCGGGGACTGCCTGGTATGAATTTAGGGCAGATCGGGGTAGATCGAGTTTTGACTCGAATCTTCAAATGAAGATTCGAGAAGGTGGGATGGGATTCGAGGTGTGTGGTTGGTGGATTTGGGTTCAGGACGGTGAGGAGCATCTATGGTGTTAAGGGTAGGGTCACCGGCGTCCATGCCGCCGGCTTTCATGGCGAAGGTATGCAGGGGCGGCTAGGGTTTGGAGGGTCTGGGGTCTGGTGAAGACGACCTAAGGCAGGGGGGTTTGGATTAGGGCGCGGGGTAAAGGGGTTAGGGTTTATATACGGGGTGGATGGCTTGATCTCAACCGTTAGATCAATCTAGATCTACGGTCTGGATCTGAGGGCTTAAGTGGAACGGTGTCGTTTGGCTTAGTAGGGGTCAAGGTTGGTTCGGGTGGAACGGGTCGGGTTCATTAGTGGGTTATGGGGTGTGAGATCTTGACCGTTGATCAATCTGAGATCAACGGTCCAGATCATACTGGATTTAAACGGTGTCGTTTAGATGGCTAGGGGTAGGCTGGTCACGGACCGGGCAAGCCTGGTTTTTGGGCTGAGTTTGTTTGGGCCAATTTGTTTAAAATTGGCCCAAGTCCGAAAAAGATTTTTTTATTATTATTTTATTTTCTTCTTTATTTTAAAAACAAAACCTAAGTAATTCAAATTAAAATTACTTAATACAATTATTTGCACACATATTAAAATATTTTAAAACAGGTAAAATCAAACAAAAAAAAATCACGGACAAAGATGCCTATTTATGATTTTCTATTTAACAACCGGATTACGGTTCAAATTATGCATGACACATACATTTTTTTTGTATTTTGTTTTAATAAAATAAAAATGGGCAAAAATCATAAATAATTAACAAAGTGCCATGTAAAAATCCAAAAAAATTGTACAGCAGGACCAATTGTTATTATTTTTTTATTTCTTTTGGAGCGATTGTCGCGCGAAACAAAAATCACGTGCTCACAGTTGGCAGCTTCCACGACTCCGTTTATTTGAGGCTTGTATGCTGTGGAGTTTTTGTGCTTGATTTTAAAAGTTTCACACATGGCTTTCATCATATCACTGTTGAGATTGGTGGCATTATCAATGATGATGGACTCGGGAACCCCGAATCGACAAATAATACAATCCCTGACAAAATCTGTGACAACTTTCTTGTTTACAACTTTGTAAGATGCTGCCTCTACCCATTTTGTGAAGTAATCGATGGCCACTAAAATGAACCTATGCCCGTTTGAAATAGTGGGTTCGATCGGACCAATGACATCCATTCCCCAAGTAGCAAAAGTCCTAGGTGCACTTGTTGCATTGAGTTTGTTTGGTGGTACCCGTATCATATCTACATGTACCTGGCATTAGTGGCATTTTTGGACATATCGGATGCAATCTGTTTCCATAGTCATCCAAAAGTATCTAGCCCTGAGTATCTTCTTGGCTAGAACGAAACCATTCATATATGGGTCGCAGGTTCCAGCATATATTTCCTCAAGCAATTTGGAAGCTTCTTTGGCGTCAACACACATTAATAGTCCTAGATCAGGTGTTCTCCTATACAAAATTCTTCCGCTTTGGAAGAAATGATTGGAGAGCCTACGCAATGTGTGTTTCTGAGTATGGTTTGCCTGCTCTAGGTATTCTCCTTTCACTAAATATTCCTTGATGTCGTGGAACCATGGATTTTCGTTTGTTTCTTCTTCAACATGAGCACAATAAGCTGGCTGACTATGGGTCTTTACCGGAATAGGATCGATGATATTCTTATCCGGATGTTGTATCATGGAAGACAAAGTAGCTAGTGCGTCTGCGAACTCGTTTTGGATTCTTCGAACATGTTTGAATTATATCTTCATGAACCTCTTTGTCAGTTCTTGCACATGATACATGTATGGTAGTATCTTGGTGTTTTTCGTAGCCCATTCTCCTTGAACCTGATATACCAGAAGATCTGAATCACCAATTACAAACAACTCTTGTATATTCATGTCGATGGCCAAGTTGAGCCCCATGATGCAAGCCTCATATTATGCCATATTGTTGGTGCATGGAAACCTAAGCTTTGCGGATACCAGATAATGCTGACATGTCTTTGACACCAAAACTGCTCCAATACCCACTCCTTTGAAGTTTGCAGCTCCGTCGAAAAACATTCTCCAGCCGTCGTAGGCTTCAGCAATGTCCTCTCCTACGAATGACACGTCTTCGTCAGGAAAATACATTTTGAGTGGTTCGTATTCTCTTCCAATAAGATTTTCGGCAAGATGATCTACCAACGCTTGTCCTTTGACTGCCTTCTGAGTTACATAGCTGATATCGAACTCACTTAACAATATTTGCCACTTATCCAGCTTCCCGGTAGGCATAGGCTTCTGAAAGATGTACTTTAGAGGATCCATCCTTGATATGAGGTATGTGGTATAGGCACATAAGTAATGCCTCAATTTCTGAGTTGTCCATGTCAAAGCACAACAAGTGCGTTCTAGCAGAGAGTACCGTGCTTTGTAATGTGTGAACTTCTTGCTCAAGTGATATGTGGCTTGCTCCTTTCTTCCCATCTCGTCATGTTGTCCCAAAACACAACCAAAAGCCCATCTAATATGGACAAATAGAGTAGTAAAGGTCTCCCTGGTTCCGGCAGGACTAGGACTCGTGGTGTGGATAGGTATTCCTTGATTTTGTTAAAAGCCTTCTGACAATCCTCAGTCCAATTGGTTGCAGCATCCTTCTTCAACATTTTAAAGATTGGTTCACATATTACTGTGGACTGTGCTATGAAGCGACTGATGTAATTGAGGCATCCCAGGAAACTCATCACGTCCTTCTTGCTCTTCGGCGGTGGTAACTCTTGGATAGCTTTAACCTTTGGCGGTCCAACTCGATTCCTCGGTGGCTGACGATGAATCTCAATAATTTTTCGGCAGGAACCCCGAATGCACATTTTACGGGGTTCAGTTTTAAATTGTACTTCTGTAGCCAGTCAAAGAACTTCCTCAAGTCTATTATGTGATTTGTGGCTTTCTTGGATTTGATGATGACGTCGTCAACATATACCTCTATTTCCTTATGTATCATATCATGGAAGATGGTCGTCATGGCTCCCATGTAGGTAGTAGCCCCAACGTTCTTTATAGCAATACACTCCCCATGGTGTAATGAAAGTTGTTTTCTCTACGTCTTCTTCATCCATCCAAATCTGATAATAACCCGCAAAGCAATCTACAAAGGATTGGAGTTCATGCTTCTCGCAATTGTCAATCAGAATGTGTATGTTCGATAGTGGGAAATCGTCCTTGGGACTTGCTCTATTTAAATCCCGATTGTCAACACACACCCTGACCTTCCCATCTTTCCTTGGAATCGGTACAATGTTGGCTAGCTAGCTTGGGTACTCAACTACCCTGAGGACTTTAGCTTTGATCTACTTAATGACTTCCTTCTTGATTTTTAGGCTCGTGCCTGATTTGAACTTTCTGAGTTTCTGCTTCACCAGTGGACACATTGGATTGGTAGGCAACTTATGAGCCACTATGGATATGCTCAGACCGGTCATGTCATCATATGACCTTGCAAAAATATCCTCATATTCTTTCAGGAAACGAGTGTATTCTTTCTTCTCTAACGGTGACAGGTGAATACTTATGCGAGTTTCTTTGATGGTTTCAGAATCTCCCAAATTGATAGTCTTGGTTTCGTCCAGGTTGGACTTAGGCTTATTCTCAAAATTCTCAACTTCTCCGATAACTTCCTCAAGGATCTCATCTTCTTCTTCCGAGTCACTATCCTTATGTTGCGTTGTCTCATTACATGTCATAGTCGTTGGTTCATCACGGTAAGAAATAGTAATGTTGTAGAAAAAATATGAAAGATAACAATAATAAAACATCAAATTATTTGATAAATGCTAAAACGTTCAAAAAATATCGTCTAGATGACTTCAAAACAATGTTTTCCAAAACAAAATACTGGAAGAAAGGTGTTTTCAAAACTAAATGCTCAAAAGACTTGTTTTTTCGAATAACATTAGTAGTCATGCTACCCTGGGACTCGTCTGGCCCTTGATGTTGTGGTGGTCCAGTTCCTGAGAACAACTCCTTTCTCCATGGTCTGAATGGTGAGGTATTCTTCCTTCTCCTCCTCCTCAACTATTGCAGTGCATTCCATGTCATCGTTTGTATCATCCATTCTAGCTTTTCCTTTGCTTTTAGGATCATTCGGAGGAGGAAGAGGTAGAGGACCTCTTGATCTGGTATGGTATGCTGATGATGCCAGTATGCACGAACCAACCTTAGGGGATGGGAATAATCAAAATAAAGAAAATGCAAAAAAGGTAAACAAGTCAGTAAGGATTCTAAAAAGTATTTGCAATATTTAAACACATATTGCAGGAATGTAAATTTGCGTCCTAATTTGGGGAACCTCGTTGTGCCCGAGGTAAGCCTAGCGACAAATATATTTGGAGAAATTTAATGCTGATAAATACCTCATTTCATTAATGTAATAAATAAGACGAACCTAAAAACAATGATAAATAGATGAGTTACTCATGGCATCTGACTTATTACATTCGAATTCCAAAACGATTCTAAAACAGATAATCCTAATCCACTTGGTCCCAGAGGGACCTTGTTCAGGCTTGGCCTTCTTGGCCCCATCGATCAGATTTCCCAGGTCGCGCACGTCCAGCAGCTTCGGACTATGCCGAACCTGGGGACTTTGTGCCTCATTTTCTACAAAATAAACAAAGTTAGACCCTTGCCCCCTCCGGATTCGACTACTTATACATTAACGATTAGCATGTTGGAATTTATCTCTCTAAATAATGCACATATCGTGGTTGCGCCCGTTGGGATTATAGAAATCCCGGTGGACTTTGGACAAGGTTTTTCTTAGAAGGTTTTATGTAGACAACATATTAACCTAGGCTAGGTTTGATCATGATGCATGTACAGTCATTATCAGAGTAAGGTTCCTATAAAAGTCTAGACTTGTACCCTCAAGCGGACAACTTGAGAGGGAAAGGCGCAGAACCGTCGACTGTACCACTGATCGACTAGTTTTACCACAAATAAGCCTTTCCAAATTTAAATGGTGATTTTAGGAAGAGCATGGACACTCATCAAGTGCCGCTATGATATTAGTACGCACGAGTGGAATATGGTATTGAGCATGCATTATGTGAAAAATAACACATTGTAAAGTATTTTCACATGTTTGAAAATAAATACAGTATTAAATAAACGTAAATACATAAAGGAAAGAAAAACAGGGAAGAGGTTAGTTTGCGAAATGAAGGAATTGTAATAAAGCAAATAAAGGGGGTAAGGATTGGGGAGAGACATGATATAGCAAAATTGAAAGTCGAGAACATGATTAGGAAATAAGGGGAAACACACGTTGTAATTGAATTAAACGAAGAATTGCATGTGAGTTCATATAAAGGGGAGATAGGGAAAAACATGTAGCAAATAAAAGGAAAACAAGAGCAAAATGACAAAAATATGCTTATCGGGAAAGACTAATTCATGAAAATCAAGTTCATAATGATAAGAGCCCAAAGATATCCCCAGCAAAGTCGCCATGCTATTGCCCCCTTTTTCTCGCGAAATTAGGTTTTGACATTTTGATGACTCTTTTTGAGAGGGTAGAGAAAAAGGAATTGGTTAGAGTCGCCACCTAACGGATTAAGGTGCGCTAGGGCACCTAGAGCAGATAACTCATGTTATACCAGTTTGCATCACCAGAGATCGGGTAAGGGCTCAAAATTACCTTGAGAGGAAGGTGTTAGGCACCCCTCGAGGTCCACAACAGTGGGTCCCGGCCGAACTCAATTATGAATTAGTCTAATAAAGAAGCGAGAGGATTATTTAATAGGGATGGGGGTCCTAAATTTTTTAGCCTAAAGGATCACCCCGTGCAACATAAATAATACTTTGTAACTCCCTCGAGTCGGGATGTTACTCAGATTATTCAGTGGGCATAGACTATCATCTCCTTCTACCCGATTACTATCTTCAAGTTGTTACCTAAAGCACTCTAATTGATTCTAGTTCGATTCTTATGCGTGCACTACCCGTCCCTTACCTATGGCCCTGGAGATATTAGGACCTCTATTTGGGATAGTTCTAGACTAAGCCTAGGTTACTCAAAACGTAAAAGACTAGGCGACAAACAAAACATATTAGGACTTGCAAATACAAAGCAAATAGGGGCCCATGTTAACCTTCGCACATAAATAGCAAATGCACGCAATTAATTAACAATCTTTATCGATCTTAAAATCCTATAGGCAGGATATCTATGCGAGAAATAGGCGAGCATTGTTATACAAAATCAGTTTCATTAGAGTGTTAAGGCCTATTATTTTGCCTACTGATTTTATCTGGGCGTTTCATGTAGTGATGGATAGCAGTAAATCGCAGTTACAAATCCAGAATTGTTATTAAGTCTTATAGGCATATTGTCTAAGTGATTGACAGCGACAATTGTATTCAGAACCAATTAGTAAAATCCTATAGATACGATATCTAATGTTGAAATAGTTTCAACCCTATGAGCATGATTTCTAGATGCACACTGATTTAGCTTCATAGACATGTTTCATAGCCTTGTATTTCTCTTTAATCCTATAGGCAAGCTTTCTAATTACTGAACCGACTTAAATCCTATAGGAATGATCTCTAAGTTTGAAACTAATTTCAATTTTATAGGCATGATATCTATTACAGAATTGGTTTAAATCCTATAAGCATGATATCTATTACTGAATTGATTCAAATCCTATAGGCACAATATCTATCAAGCAGCATAAGGGCAGAAATTGTACAGATTAACAGCAGACAATTGAATCAAACATTGGGGTCATATAGGCAGGATTGCTAACACATATCGATGCATCCCATAGGCAGGATTTCTAATGTACACACCATATAAAACTCATACGAGTTTAAGCACAATTGACATTACCAATGAAAGTCCTATAGGCAGGGTTTCTAAACACATCGCAGAACTTAACAGTTTTGACAAATGAGCAGAATCAATAGCATAGATGAATCCCTATAGGTAGGATTTCTACCCAGTTTAACAAAAGGAAATAAGAATCCCCCCCCAAATTTTACTAAATACCCCAAAATCTGTTTATTAAAAGGTTATTACATGCCATATAATGAATGAATTATATAATAGTAATAAGATACACTACAGGGAGCCTTCATTAGGCCCAAATAAACCTGGGAACCAGGCATTCAAACCAATCAACTTCGAGGCTCAATTCATAGGTACAACATAGCCAAATACGAATGTCTCATCCATAACATATGTAGAACCAGGTTTCTAATGTGTCAAAGTTCCAAAGGGCCTCAGGGACTCATGGCAATGCTCACACCAGAACCATACACTTAAAAATATTTTAAAAGAGATTAGGAACCAGTTCCTAGTGCGTCAGAGTTCACAGGAGTCTCACATAGACCCTGAGCAGTGCTCACACTGGGGTGGTTGAAGATAGAACCTAAGGGAATAAGGGTAGAAGTTTTTAAAAGAGCAGCAACATATAAAGAGAGATAGAGTTAAACAGTTTTGATTTCAGAAGAAAACAAAGTTTAAGACATGGAATTTATAGGCAGAATTGCACCCAAAAAACAAGCAAGGTTTATGCTCAAACACACAGTTCAAATGAGTTGAAGTCTGGTTAACAATCTAGTTAAGCTAGGTATTCAATGCTAGTATTTAGGACAACCAAACAATCCGAATACTAACATGAATTTCAGACATGTTAGAAAGCAAATTATCAAACATATAAATGATAAAACAAAAAGCCTAGTGACACTACAAGTTCAAAGGTTTAAGATTGATTGAGTGCTTAACCTTCTAACATTGTCCTAAAGGTGCTCAAATACAGAATAGGATCAGAACATATAGGAGGCAGATTGAGCATATTTTCTTAAGAGAATTCATGTTGTTCAAAACATCTAATCTAAATTAACAGTGTTAACTATAAGATTAAAAGAAAAGCATGTAGACGGGTAGAATCATGCTTAGAGAGGGATTTTAGACATGTTGGATTATAAACACATATCAGGAACACATAAAAATAGTATGACAAAGGATAGCCACTTGCTAGTTAAGCGAGCAAAACCAGAATAATACCACGAAGTTGAGAGTCCAGAATGTTTGGCCTTGGCTTTCAACTGGCCAAGACCAGTAGTAAGCAAGAGAACAAAGAGAGTATAGAACCAAAAACTTTAAATTTTCGTGGGAGTCTATAGAGTTCGAGTCTTGTCCAAAGGGGGAGAGGGGGGTGGTTTAAAGAATATTCAATTAGGCAAACAAATAAGGGAAGAAATCAAACATACACAAATAAGGAAAGAAATTAAACCCATAATCAATTGTATAGAATTCAGTAAGTTAACTGAGCATAATAGCGTGTAATCAGGCGAGTAACACTTAGAATAAGGAAAATATCATATGGAATCAATTAACAATCAGTTTCAAGGCAAAATAAGGTAAAGGAATAAAGGAAACACGGTAGATTGAACGAAATAAGGAAAATATCAGTACCATGCAAGAAAGGAAAGAGTAAAAGTCTCAAACCCTAGTTTTAAGTAGAATATACAAAATCGGCAGTAATAACAAGCAATGAGATGCATATATGCATATAGGTAGAGATTTTAACACAATAATTAAAGAATCAAATAGATTTGGTTTGATTTCGCAAAATCTAAAATCCCCAATTTAGGGTAAGTAAAAATCAGTCAAAAATTAACAAAGAGAGTTATAATAAGATGCACATAGATATATAGGCAGAAAGATTAAGGGAAAATAATTAATGAATCAAGAACCAGATTAGATCTAGAAAGATATGAACCCTAGTTTTAGGGTAAGCAGAAAATCGCGAAGAATCTCATAGATTCATACCATAAAGAAACGAGAACGAACACGGATGGAAAGAGGTCAAAGATTTGAACCAGATTTGGTTCGAATCTCTTAAGATCTGCTTTCCATTTTAGGCAAGCCATTAGGAAATACCAAAATCGGGTATCCAGTAAGGAGAAGAGGCCAAATAAGGTAAGGAATCATGGATTGATTCCATTTTTGGGTTTAGAATCAAGGAGGTTTGCCTGACGGCGCTAGGGTTTTGAGAGGAAGAAGATGAAGGAGAGGCAGTGTATAGAGAAGGCGGGGTGGGGTAAAATGATTAGGGTTTGGACGGATGGGTATAACTAAAAGGGGTGAGGTGATATGAGCCGTCGATTTTGAGAGATCAACGGTTGTGATTTAAAAAGAGAATTGGGTCGAGGTTTTAAACTGGTGTGGGTCTGGGTATTGGGTGTTTGATGTGGGCTGGTGTATTGGGCTGGGGTAATTGGGTAGTGTAGGTAATTGGGTTAGGTCTGAAATGGGGGTTTTAGGGGGCTATATTTTAAACTCAATTTAACAAATAAATAATTTATAAAAATAATTAATAAATAAATAAAAATTACTTGTGCATGAAAATGATTTAAAATAATTACTTCAATATTATAAAAATATAAAAAGCTATTTTTGTGTAAATAATGTAATTATATATATATATATGGGATATTATTGCAAAAATATGCAATTTTAGCCTAAGGGCGCAAAATAAGTATATATAAAAATATCTAAAGCTTAATATGGATATAAAATGATGAAAAATTAAATAATGAATCATTATAAAATTATTTGTGATGCAATTAATAATTATTTATATAAAATGCAGGATTAAATGATTAAAAGCCTTTAAAAATTATGAAAAAAATACTTGGTGATGCTCATGCACTAATTTGAAGGTATATACGTGTATTTGAGATATATGAGGAAAAAATTGAGTATCAATAGTCGGCCTCCGCCAACCGCAAAATCTCCGATGCCATTTCACCGTCGTCTTCAATGATGATAGTCGCCATCTCGCGCTGCGAAAAATCACCTCCCTCCACGTCGGCGACGCGGGCGACCCCTTCATTAGTATCCATATGCCTTATTTTGCGGGGCATCGAGTCTTCTTTGTCGGTTGCCGATTCCTCCTCATCTTCATCTATGAGACAGTATAATGAGGAGATCGAAGGAGGAGCCGATCGAGATGTACCAACAGAAAAAGTCGTGGCACGAGTAGCGAAAATAATAACTTAAGGAGAAACCGGGGCTGGAGTCGAAGATGGCACTGTAGAAGAAGGAGCGGAATCAGAGTCCTTGGCGTTCTTCCTCTTTCTGAACGCAAGGGCGGGGACTTTCGATCTCATCGAAGACCTCTTGGCTAAAGTTAAGGAAAATGCAGAAAAGAGCGAAAGTCAGCTGAAGAGAACCCAAAGAGAAAACTGACCAAGAAAGCTGGCTTTAAAGATAACTTACTAGTCGGGGGAGGATGAGGGCCAAACATTTTGACAAAGCCCGGCCACTTGCGTATCCCTGCGATGTGAGGAAGAAGTCGACCCCTCCCAGTTAGAAATATCGTCGACCAGAGTAAGAGTTGAGGTGTAGTTGTACAAAAACGAGCGAAAGGTTAAAGTCACGGACAAACACAGTAGGAAATCAGATGGTCACAAATAAAAAAGTCACAAACTTACGAGTATGATTCCAAGCCTCAAGAAAAACGCCGACACCAACCACCACATCCTCTGTTTTCACAAAGAAGTAGTTGAGCCAGAACTGGCAATTAACCTTATCGTCCATCTTCACCACCAAACATTTGCCTCGTCGGTGGCAAAGATTCAACATCGTCCCCTTGTAAAAACTGGGGGCGAACAGGTGCGCCACATGGCGAAGCGTGAGCTCGACCCTAGTAAGCTCTACGGACTTGGTAAGCATTCTCAGGAGTTTGTAAACATATGGCGCGAGCTGAGCCGGGCAAACTCCGTAGTGGTGACAGAACTCCTCCGCCAGCGGAAGCATAGGAAAAGTATAGTTAACAAGGGGTAGTCATAGAAAGCGCAGTCCCCAGGGTGATAAAACTTCACCTCGTCCCACCTAGCGGCGATTAACTTGACGTGGTTAACAATGCCGTATTTAGCCCTGAGCTTTGTCAAAACGTCCTATTTTATCAACAATTTAAGGGTTCCAGGGTCGGATTCGGGCAACTTCGAGAAGTCATACCTAACATCGGGATTTCGAGGAACTATCTCCTCCACCGTTGGGAAGCCTTCATCCTCGGTGGCGGTGGTAGAGAAGTTCCTGCATGAGGAGGAAAAACCATCGACAAAAGAACCACATCGCTCCCCTCATTGGATTCAGAAGGAACGTTAGACATATTTCCACTAAAAATAAGGAGGCGCCGAATAAAGAAGAAGTAGAAACGGCAAGGATCACTAGAACAAGAAAGAAAGTTGCACAACAATGGGGGAAGAGGAGAATATAGGGTTTCGACACCAGAATTTTGTAAACTTTGAAATCATATCCTCATACCCTTATTTATAAGGATTCAGGAATCAGAACCAAAAAGTTGCCTCATCATTATTTGGCACCAAAATCGAAGCGGGTAACGACTAGGGAACACACATCATAATGACGCAAGGCATTGTGATGTCATCATAAATCATGGGTAGTATGGTATCAAAAATTTGCAGCATGCAAAAGGCCACGTTGGACACTCCGCCTCAATCATTACGACTTACCAGCTCGCCAAATTATTTTTGACCGCAATGAATATAATCTGCTCATCAAGTCCGCCCAAGGCCGGTCTCAATAAGCGGAGGGACTAACTGTATGGGTCAAAATCTGCCTTTAGGATGTTCAGGTCAAAATAACAATGCGAGAAGGATCCGTAAATCATCATAAAAACGGTCATGAAGTCATAGTGGCTAAGGTCGAGGAGTCTAAGAAAGTCGTGGTCAAAATAGCGAGGAGTACCAAGATCGAGAAGTCGAGGAGAGTCACGATCAAGTCATCAACAAGGATCATGGTCGAAGAGTCGAGGAGGGTCGTGATCGAACATTGACGATAGAGCTGTAACGACTAGTTTTCAAAATGGAATCAGGAAGGAAATATTCTAGTGAATATTCCCTACATTTGTACTATTATGATTTTTCGGGAAAATGTCCCAGATAAATAGAAGGAAGAAAGAGAGGAAAGACATGTGAAATTCATTCCTGTAAGTACAACACTTTGATAAAAAATTTATTCTTCACTCAATACAAGACTTTACTTTTTCTTAGGATTCTTGCCAGATCCGAGGAATCCTCGACTATTTGAGGATCTGTCATCCAATCATTGTCAGGTGGAAGGTTCCTTTGTTCCACCTTTTGTTGCTTAGATTATTCCTCTTATTTAAGTGATTGCCACCAGATTGACATAAACTTTCCTTTGTTCTACCTTTTGTTGCTTAGATTATTACTCCTAATTACGTGATTGTCATCAGATTAACATTTATTGAATATCTTACATATTGTTAGTTATAAGGCATCTATTGCAATGAATTATTATAGCCTTCATAAATACTTATCAACTATCTCTTTAATATCAAGATTTGAGGAAATTATTCTCAACTAAGATTAACCATTATTTAATTAAAATTAATTATATAAATCAAGATTTACGTTTTTGGGTCAAACAATGTTAAAGGACAAGAAGAAAGTTAACACATAAACAAAATATGATTGTATCCAATGCATTGATCACGGACTGTCAAGTGAGAAAAAGTACTTACAAAAGAAAAAATTAAATATTAAAATAATGTATATCGTTTATATTGTTTTTCTTAATTATCAAATGAAAAACTTATTCTGAAATATATCGATACGATGTCTAACAAATGACAGGTCATCTAAAGTCAATTCAAAGTATCACCATCTATGACATAATCTTTGTAAAGATATCGAGCTTGAGCCTTAACACTGGAAAATCTTTTTTAGTGAATTCTTTACTCCATTATTAGGGCCTTGAAAGTATGAAAGTAAATTAATTGGATCAGTTAGTTTCGTACCCCACCCCACGTTTAGAAAGGAGACATATATAACTCTGGAAGACATTAGGGGATGATCTGCAATTATGACAAACAACGGGGAGGAAAAGAAAAAAAAGGTCTCGCACGTTAAATAGCCCGTCCACCGCGAAAAGGGAGGAGCAACACCTTCCGTCTCGGGAGAGAGGGAAACAGCAAATTCTACTTCCCCATCTGATGCACCATCAATTAAACCCCTCCCATCTTTTCTCCAAAACCCTAGTCTACATTTTCCCTTTCGAAATTCACCACTGTTCTTCCACAAAACCAAACAATTTCACTCCTAATTCATTCAAATAGCAAGTATCCAACTGCTAATTCTTAAAATCACACTATTCTCCAAAAGCTTCTTACTTTCTCGTTCTTAAACCCTAGTTCTCAAGTCTGTTTACTTCAAAGCTTCGGCTTATACAACATGAGTCCCATCCAGAATTTCGAGCAGCATTCTCGGCTCCTTCTCGAACCCGACCTCCGTACTTCACTACCTTTACACTTCACTATATTTTTTTCCTTGTCTTTGTTTTTGTTAATTTTATGTGTATATTTATCCCTTGTTTTATTGTTCTTTAACAGCAATTCAAACAAGACTACAGATGGCAATGGAGGTACGGGACAGTTTGGAGATAACACACACAGGGGAGTATTTAAATTTTCTTAAATGTTATTTTCGTGCATTTTCCGGTGTCTTATATCAAATTACAAAGCCACAGTTCGCGGACAATCCTGAACATAAGCTGAGGAACATTGTGGTTGAGATACTGAATAGGCTTCCTCATAGTGAAGTCCTAAGACCGTTTGTACAGGATCTATTGAAGGTGGCAATGCACGTTCTTACAACGGACAACGAAGAGAATGGCTTAATTTGCATCCGTATTATTTTTGATTTGCTTAGGAACTTCAGGCCTACTTTAGAAAATGAAGTTCAACCCTTTTTGGACTTTGTTTGTAAAATCTACCAGAATTTTAGGGCTACTGTGAGTTATTTCTTTGAGAGTGGGGCGATGGCAGTTCCTCCACCGCCCGCCCCCACTTCGTCTGTGTCGTCTTTGGGTGAGTCAGACATGAAGCCAATGGAGGTGGATCAAATGAGTACTTCTAGTGGGGGGTATTTTGGTGCTGGTCAGCTTAATCCCAGTACGAGATCATTTAAGATAGTTACTGAGAGTCCGTTGGTAGTGATGTTTCTGTTTCAGTTATATAGCCGGCTGGTCCAGACGAACATTCCCCATTTGTTGCCCTTGATGGTTTCAGCCATATCAGTGCCAGGCCCTGAGAAGGTGCCTCCTCATCTGAAGACTCACTTTATTGAGCTCAAGGGTGCACAGGTTAAGGTAAGGTTTTCATTCTCTTTAGAATACTCTTTAGTTGTTGAGTAAATTGGTGCAAGGTCACCTCCTTTCTAGGACGATTCTGATAATTAAGTGATTGACAATATCTCGTGACAGTTCTCTGAGTTGTTGTCAATGGAGAAAAGAACTTAATTCTATTTTTATTCTTGTTCCTTTTCCTTTATTTTATTTGACATTGCCTTTATGCTCATTTATGGAGCACCTAGTACATTCTGCTAAGCAATGTCTAGCGGGCTTCTTCTGCCTGTTAGCTGTCTAGAATGCATGGACCATTTTTCTCTTTCATTACTGTAATATCCGGAGAGTGTTAGCTCATCAACTATTAGGCCATCAACCGTTGAAGCACTACATGGTACGATTGTCTCCTAAGATGGCCATCATTGTAGGATTAGTGGCCAGAAACGTACTATGTTATCATATATAGCTATCTTTTCTTTTCCAGGGGAACACTATAGGAGTAGAGAGAAAGCATACACTTATTTTAATAGTCCTCATTTTTCATCCTTTGGTTGGTAAAGTCTTATTTTTCTTTTGTCTTTTTTTCTTTTCTGCTTTAAACTTACTTAACCTTATTTTACGCTCTTGATCTGGATAGGTTGATGATCAGGGGTTGTTGGCCTCCTGCATTTTTGCGAATTCAATTTTTTCTTGCTAATTTGTGTTTGTTCTTTCTTAGCTGTCCGTTCAAGCATATTCCCTATGCGTTAAATTAGATTTACCCCATTTGACTATAGGACACATGAAGAAAGGAAAGTTCGCCTAACTTGTTTCATTGGACTTATTGGAACTCCGTGTTGTGTAAATAACTTCAAATTTTGTTACAACAACAACAGCAAAAAAACATAGTGGAATCTCACAAGTGGGGTCTGGGGAGTGTATTGTGTACGCATACCTTACCCCTACGCTTAGGAGGTAGAGAGGGTGTTATCAATAGATCCTCGGCTCAAGAAGATGAAAAGCAACAATAGAAACAAGCATTATCAACCACAAATGCTAGAAAGATAATAATAACAATCTAAGAACTAGTATGCGAATTAAGCAATAGCAACAAGTCGTAACAACGACAAGATACTGAGAAACCGAAGCGAAAAACAAGATAGTAGGTGTGAGAAATATGACGGGAAAATTATATTATTAATATACCCTAACTATAATACAAGTACCCCTATTTATAACAATGCACAATACCTACACTACTCCTATTCCATGTAGGATTATGCTTATTTATATAACAACTAACTAACTAATATTCCCACTCAACCCGGTCATATAAATCATATGTACCGAGCTTGTTACATATATAAGTAATACGAGGATTAGTGAGGGACTTGGTGAAAATATCTGCAAGTTGATCATTCGACTTCACAAACTTTGTAGCAATATCTCCTGAGAGTATCTTTTCTCTGACGAAGTGACAGTCAATCTCAATGTATTTAGTGCTCTCATGGAACACCGAATTTGATGTAATATGAAGGGCAGCTTGATTATCGCACATAAGTTCCATCTGGCTGATTTCACCAAATTTCAACTCTTTGAGCAATTGTTTGATCCAAACTAGCTCACATGTTGCCATAACCATTGCTCGATATTCTGCTTCTGCACTAGACCAAACAACTACATTTTGTTTCTTGCTATTCCAAGACACCAGATTGCCTCCAACTAAAACACAATATCCAGACATAGAACGTCTATTAGAAGGTGATCTTGCCCAATCGGCATCTGAGTATCCAACAATCTGCTCATGGCCTCGATCCTCAAACAATAATGTTTTACTTGAAGCCGATTTTATATACCGAAGAATGCGGACAATTGCATCCCAATGGCTATCACAAGAAGAATCCATAAACTGACTTATAACACTCACATAAAAGGAAATGTCAGGTCTGGTCATTGTGAGATAATTTAATTTACTAACCAGCCGCCTATATCTTGCAGGATCGCTAAGCAGCTCCTCCTGTCTTGGAGCCTGTCATTCTTGTCTCCTCAAGAATGTCTAAGGCATACTTCCGTTGTATGATCACAATACCCGAGCCAGACTGAGCGACCTTAATACCCAGTGATCAGCTTCACTCCGAGTCATGCCAAACTCCTGGATAACTGTGCTGAACTTACCAAACCAGGCTCGAGGAGACTACTTTAGACCATAAAGTGACCAGCGCAAGCGACATACAAGGCCACGAGATACCATGAGAAATATGATACGGGAAAATTATATTATTAATGTACCCTAACTATAATACAAGTACCCCTGTTTATAACAATACACAATACCTACATTACTCCTATTCCATGCAGGGCTATGTTTATTTACATAACAACAACTAACTAACTAACAATATGAAAACAACATTTAATACTAGTAATCTAAGAATAAGACACTTTCATACTAACCCTGAAACCCCAGGTACGGAACAAAAAAACACTCGATTACCTACTAACCTTCTACTCTAATTCTTGGCCACCACACCCTCCTATCAAAGGTTATGTTCTTGATAAGCTGAAGTCGCGCCATGTTCTGCCTTATCACCTCTACCCGATGCTTCTTTGGCTGCTGTCTACCTGTTCTCATACCCAACAACAAAAATCGCTCACACCTTCTTACTGGGGCATTTAAGCTTCTCCTCTTCACATACCCAAACCATCTAAACCTCACTTCCCGCATCTTGTCCTCGATGGGAGCCACACCTGTTTTAATCCGGATATCTTCATTTCTAATCTTATCCAACCTAGTATACTCGTACATCCATCTCAACATCCTCATTTTTGCTACTTTCATCTTTTGTATATGAGAGTTCTTGACTGGCCATCACTTTGGCCCACACGACATAGTTGGTCTAACCACCACTCTGGAATTTACCTTTAAGTTTTGGAGGCATATTCTTGTCACACAAGATGCCAGACGCTAACCTCCATTTCATCCACCCCGCTCCTATATGATGTGTGACATCCTCGTCGATCTCCCAAGTGTCTTTCTTGTAACTTCCGCTCCTTCTGTTGCATCAGTGAACTTGCACTCCAAGTATTCTGTCTTAGTCCTGCTCAACTTGAACCATTTAGACTCTAGGGTCCCTCTCCAAACCTTCCAACTTGTCGTTAACACTGCCTCGCATCTCGTCAATCAGTACTATGTTATCTGCGAATAACATATACCATGACACCTCCCCTTATAACTTAATGTTGAAGAAATATAAATTGATAATAAACACAAATAAAAAATAGTGAGGATAGGGAGCGTGAGAGTGTGAATCAATGCGTAAATAAGTACCCTTTCAATAGAATGATAAACCTCCTTTGTTATTGTTAGTGTGTGGTTATAAAGTTAATATTGGGAGTAACATGTGAAAGGTTTAACCATCACATAATAGCTACTTTACTCTCCCTTTATCATTGGCACAAACAATATTTGAAATACCCAAGGGTGGTTCGTGAAGGCGAATCAAGACGAGAGAACCCAAAAAGAGTGGTGTTATTTACGTTCGATTATTGAGACATGTCTTTCCCTATGTAGTGAAAGTACCGTTAATATTGATGGTTAAAAATGGAAAGCCGGTCAATTAAGGTTCTTATCCAAAAAAAGAAAGAAAAGAAAAGAAAATTTGAAGTAGGTTACCTATAGAAAAGAAGCAAAATTGGAAGTAGGTCTAGCGAGGTGTTTGGAAGCAAGCCAGAAAGAAAAAGAAAAAGGAAGAAGAAATAACATTTTTAGTAACTAAGTTGATAATTTTAAATCTATTTCTGAACATGTATTTGTGGAACTACGAGACCTGAAATATGTTTCTGAATAGTGTTACCAAGTCAATTTGTGCAATTGCATGAGTGGCTGCTTGTTCAAGTGTATTCTCTTATGTAATGGAGCTACAAACCTCTTTTGTACCTACTGCATCGTCTTGATGCCGTCAATGAAGCTTCTTACTTTATAAAAAATAATAATGATTGTAGCAAGTATTTGGCTACTTTTACATGGCTTCTCGGTGTTGTCCCTTCTTGTTTTTCTTTTCATTAATGTGGTGCTTATGCTTTCCTGAGCTGAGGGTCTAACAACCTCTCTATCTCCATAACATAGGGGTAAGGTTTGCGTATACACTGCCCTCCCTAGACTCCACTACGTGGGATTATACTGGGTATGTTGTTGCTGTTAAGTCAATAATTTTCTTTTTCCCTTTCTTTTAAAAATATTTTTTATTAGCTCAATGGTTTGTGGGTTGTCTGATTGATTGTATTAGTACAAATTATCCCAGCATAAAGTCTCGTGTAAAATAATAAAATCCTCACATAAGAAAAAACAATTGCCACACAATTAATGTAGTTTTGTTTAGTCACATAAGAAAAATAATCTCCGCATGACTAATGAGAGCGTTTGGTTGATGGTATTAAATAATATCTCCATTACGTATCGAAAATAGTATCCGCATTAAGTTATGCATGAATCTGTATATTATTTTATGTGGAATTACGTGTGGAATGAGAATACGCGCAGTTGCAATGCAGGAATAAACTATTTAATGACAAAAATGCTATAATTATTGCATAGCAATAGTTTCATTATTAATCACTGCATGTAACAATCCTTTTATTTTCATTCATTGCATAAATGATCCATGCATTATAAACTGTATGACTAGTATGTGAACCAAAAAGCCCTTTGGAGTTATTCTCCCCAGCCCTTTATGTCCCTCAGTGTAGACTAATTGCTGCAATTAGCTTAGAGTTAGCTGGTGAAATGACATATTTCTCTTTCCATTTGCTTTCTTTCTCCTTATTTTTGTATGTGATCAATATACTATTCCTGAATTGAAGATCTTTGATTTAACTGTTGGGGAAACATCAATAATTGATCGTTTAGAGTCAGTTTTGTCAAAGGCATGCTTAAAGCGCGCTTAAGCACTAAAGCGAGGCTCAAAACATGTTGAGTGCTCCCTGTCGCTTAGCGGGCTCTTCAGTGTTGTCATCAAGGCTCTAAGGCATATTTTTCCTTGCCAATTAGTGTAATCTCGAAGAGGCAACACTGAACAATGATATTTCACTTGATCGTAATTCTTTTTCAATTTCTTTGTCCATATATTTGTTATTCACACTTACAATTTTTGGTCTTGGACTATACATACATATTTGTATTTTTTTCTCCATTTGCGTCTTTCTTCATTAAAGCCCACGCTTTATTTGCGCTTTGCACTTAAAGCCCGAATGGACTTTAGAGTTTTTTTGCGCTTTTCGCCTTAGATAACATTGTTTAGAGTAACCTTACTAAAATTGATGTTCTTGAGTGAATTTGTAAGGTCTTTGCGCATTAAATACCAACACGATAAGAAATTGAAATCTATAACAAAAGTCCATCCCCAACTCAATATCACCACCCACCAACCAAAAAAATAAACTAAGTACAAGGGTTGATTGTTTTTGTGATTTCTGATGCTATGTCCAAGCGTAAGCACCCCAAAAGAAGTGGCTGCGGCGTTAAAGAGTTTGTGTGGCAACCTTGGTACCAAGGTTCGAATGCCATCAGAGGTGACACTAGGTGAAATTTTCCTATATGTCTAAGTTTAGGTGGGTAGAAATATCTAGTATCTATGTTGGTGGGAGGAGTAGGTACTCGGTGAATTAGTCGAGGTACACACAAATTGGCCTAAAATCATATTATTAAATAAAATTTGTGTCCAAGCACAAGCTGTTAAGTTTGAGGTGAATGTCCCATAGTTTTACTAATTATTTCACCAAAAATGAATGTCCCTGACTTTTTAATATTATTCTACCTCCATTGTCGAAAAATTGGGAGATAAGTTCGTCTGTGCTTATTTTGTTTTTTTTCTTTCTGTTCACCTTTATCTACTTAATTTCAGATAACTTACCTTTTCCTTTCCATTTTGAGGGGGAAGACTAAGTAGACTTCTTTTGTGCAAATCTGCAGACAGTTTCTTTCTTAACGTACTTATTGAAGAGTTTCGCTGACTATATAAAGCCGCATGAAGAGGGTATTTGTAAAAGCATTGTGAATCTGCTTGTCACATGTTCGGACTCAGTCTCTATCCGAAAGGTGAACTTCTTGAGATGCTGCTTGTGAACCTGATTTCTCTTTCTTTTGCGATAGTTGCAAACTGAACTTTGTTCTTTCAGGAACTGCTAGTGGCCCTGAAACATGTTCTTGGGACAGATTTCAAGAGGGGGTTGTTCCCCCTTATTGACACGCTTTTGGAAGAGAGGTAAACTTTCAATCAGAAGTAGGCTGGGAAAAAAAGCTCATGCTTTCTTGTGAATCTTCAGAGATTTTCTTATATGAGGTTGATAATGTTCCAAGTCATAAAAAATTGTTCACGAAGTGTCCCCCATTCACCATTACATGTAAAGAAGGTGTCCCTGCACTTGTCTTGTCCCACATTACTCGCCTTTTGACCCAGTTTGGCATTACCGGAAATATATTCCTGGATAGGATGTTTCTGAACTGCATGCAAAATCTGATATGTGGATTGCAGGTGGGCTCATGGGCAATTTTTGGAACTAGGTTTATTGAACTGTGCTTAAGTACTGCGCCTTTTGCGGCAGACAATTGGAAAGGGTGGATTGGAAACTGTATTAGTAGAATAGCCATCAATATTGAATAAAACTGTCGCTGTTCCACAAGAAAAAGAATGCGCTAAGTCGCAACAGCTAGAGGTGAAAGATATGCAGCACCAGTAGCGGATCTAAGATTTTAAAGTCATGTATGCTCGTCGGAAAGAGTTCCAGAAAAAGACAGTAAAAGAATTAAGCTGTGGGTGCTAACTCATTACACATCTTAATTTTTTGCTGATTGCCTATATAAATATACTAAATCCGGATAAAGACAATGGGTGCTGTGCTTGAGCACCCATAACTCTCTATGTAGATCCGCCATTGTGCAACACTCACATTATCTGCGTCCAGGAGGTAGAAGATAAAGTGACAATAGTATCATATACAGCTTGATTCACACTAGATGGTAAAAGAATAAGATATTGCATCATAACCAGTGTTATCAAAGGCGAAAAGCGTAAAAAAGCTCTAAGGTTTGTTGGGGCTTTAAGTGCAAAGTGCAAATAAAGCGTGAGCTTTAATGAAAAAAGGCGCAATGGAAGAAAAAGTTAAAATATATATATGTAGTCCAAGACCGATAATTATAAGCATGAATAACACATATACAGACAAAAAATTGAAAAATAATTACGATAAAATGAAATATCAGTTGTTTAGTGTCTCCTTTTCAGGATTGCACTCATAGGCAAGGAAAAGTTATGTCTTAGAGCCTTGATGCGACACAGAAGCGCCCCCAAAGCGAGGCGAAGCACTCAACATGTTTTGAGCCTCGCTTCAGGGCTTAAGCGCGCTTAAGTGCGCCTTTGACAACACTGATCATAACTAGCTTGTTTTTTGTCCGGTTGCGTTGCTTGTTGTTCCATATTCTTCTTTTCCCTTTTTACCTTATTTAATGATATTATTTTCTAATTGTTCTAAGGCTTCATAGATTTGAGTGCCGGCTGCCTAGTTAATAGGTATGACCTATAACCATTCTCAGAGGAACTTGCCAGTTGCAATGTCCACCACTTTGTCTTAGTAATCATTTTAATTATGCTGGAATTTTAACTCATATGAGGTTATCTTGAAAATGGAGATTTCTAACTGAAATAGGATGGTGATTGGTGTGTGAGTCTAGGAGAATTTAGAATTCTCTACCTTCAAAAGTCACCCAAATTTCTGGATCTTTGAAAGAATAGTGCTGCCACTTCTTAGGCGTCTCTTCGTACTCTTTGACAAGCAAGAGAAAAGAAGTTGTGAAAGGAGAATAGAATAGAAAAACAATTGTCGAATTGTTTCTCACTAACAACATACAGTTGGAGGAGGGCTCCTTAGAATTTTTTTTAACTCCGTTAAATTAGGAAAGTTATCTTATTCTTGAGATTTAATTTAGTAGGATTATGATACAAAATTTATATTTATAAAAATGATACAAATTTTTATATTTCTTTGTTTGACTTACATAATTACAAAGAATATTTTGCATAATATTTCTCTTTCCTCTCAAGATGTCCCCTTAAACTATAAGTAATAAAACTGAATTGCTTATTTTGAATGTAAGAAACATTGATATACCTGTCTAGGGAACAATCATCTTGATTGTATCTTTGGAATAGTCTTTATAAAAAAAAGTATCTTTGGAATAGTGAATGATTGTCGAAAAAGAGTTATGTTGGAATTCTTACCCTTGGGAAGTCGTTTGTAGTTGCACAAAAATGGCAATTCTTGTAGTACGAAAGGAAATAAGTCTCTGCTTGGTTAAACAAAGAAATATGTTGGCACAATTCTCTAGGATATTCACTGGTACTTGGATTGGCAGTTGATGTGTAACTGAAAAAGTTGCCAAAACGATGATCAGAAATTCAATTTCAAAGAAGGGACTTGATGCCCAAAAGAAAAAGAACAAAAAATGACTTTTGGATTGAGACCATAAATTCAAATTTTCAAAGTGATTAAATATCTAAACTTTAACATTATGAAAATAAAGAAAAAATTGAGACAGATGTTTTTTTTTTCCTTTTTCGAGAGACTGATTGGAGAAGGATAGTAAGATGTTTCAGAGAATGACTTACTTGAAATTCTCCAGTGGTCTAGTAGCCAAGGGAGCGGGAGGAGAACCATAAGGTCTCAGGTTGAGATCCCATCGGAGGTAAAACGAAAATACTAGGTGATATCTTCCCGTTTGTCCTTGTAGACAGAATTACCCAATAAGTGTGCTAGTGGGAGGTTGTAGGGTTCCTGTGGAATAGTCAAAGTACGTGCAAGCTGGTTCAAATACCACCGTCATAAAAAAGGGAATGACTCACTTGAAATGTCACGTGAATAATTGCTAAAATAGTAGCCATCTATGTACTCTATATAGTGCTCTATGTACACTATATAGTACCACTGGATAATTACTGAAAAGAGTTTTTCTTTTCAACACTTTTGTAGTGGTCATCAAGGAGAGACTTGGTGTTCTTTGAAGGATTACCAAAAATAGAAGTTGTCTCGCGAGAATGATCAGGAAACAACACAACTAAGCCTCAACAGTGAGATAGCTGGGGTTGGTAAATCTCTAAATAGATTAAAAAGACTGTGTAAACACGAGACCAAATGTAAGCATACAGCATGGTTAAACCTTAATTCCTTCATTTGGTATCGCCCATATGGATCTTTTACTTCCATTTTTCTTGTATATTTTTCCCGAGTTTACATGGATTCCAAGAAACCATAGGTTTTTGAGACAGTTTTCTTCCACATGATTTTAGGTCTACATCTTTCCAATTTTTACACCTTCAATCATCATGATTTAATACATGTGGATCGGTGCATTTGGAGATCGATATAGGATATGGCCAAGCATATCTCAAGCAATATCCGGCTATCCGCTTGTTTTACTCTTTTTGTGCTACTTGCTGTATGTTGGAGGTCTATGTAGGACATGAAAATCATCTCAAATGACACTCTTGTTTTATTCTCAATGGAGTTGTTTGGTTACCGGGACTAATCCCAGTATAAAATTTGGGATTACAACACTCCAATGTTTGGTTGTGTGTATAAGCTATATTCGGTATAAATTTTGTATCAAACTTTTGTATTATTTATTGCACATTGGATGTGGGATAATAATCCCAGGATTATAATCCTTGGGTGACGTTGTTGTTGGCTTACCAAAATAACCAAATCACCCCTATGTGGTGCTACTTGCACTTTATGTTGTATGACCGCACATCTATCCTCACATCTTCGTTTTTGCAACACATATCTTGTGTATGTATAGCCTTGGAGGCTCATTATTCATTCCCTTGTTACATTGCCAATTTTACAAGCGATCTATAGACTTGTATTTTCTTTGGTGGCATCCTTGTCTCTGTTTACCTTTCCGTTGCACTTCTCCATTTTAACTATCCCATTATAATTCTGTGTTTTATATTGTTACATCTTCATCTATCCTACATTTGTCGTAGACATTGAACTTAAATTAAACTCCTTCAGGGTCCTTGTTGGAACCGGTCGTGCATGCTTTGAGACATTGAGGCCTTTGGCTTATAGCCTATTGGCGGAGATTGTTCACCATGTCAGGGGGGATCTTTCTTTGTCCCAGGTATTGCATGTTTTGATACTTGTGCTTTTCTGTAAGAACATGCTGATT
The DNA here is from genome assembly GCF_000715075.1 of Nicotiana tabacum. Classification (NCBI taxonomy): domain Eukaryota; kingdom Viridiplantae; phylum Streptophyta; class Magnoliopsida; order Solanales; family Solanaceae; genus Nicotiana; species Nicotiana tabacum. Next base: position 139,189,799 of record NC_134082.1, read on the forward strand.
TCCATGGTAGTCTGATATTCTTGTTGTCTCCTTAGAGATATTTCTTGGTGAAATTCTGGTGAAATGGATAGTGTGAATGCATGTGATGAATGCTTTTGCACCTGCTCCCTAGTTCCTCAACATTATGTAAGGTTGTTTGCTTCGATTTCTGTAACGATTATGGAAGTTGTTTTCTTTGGATAAAGGCCTTGCTAAGGAAAAACTTTAATGGATAAATGGGACTAGTTGAATCCTGTTCTTGAAAAAGAAGCTGAAGAGAAAAGGGGTCAAAATGCCTCATAGTCACTTTTTCAATTAATTAATGCTTGAAATGTTACCAATCCCACCCTACCCCCCCCCTCCCAAAAAAAAAAAAAAAAAATAAATAAAAGGAATGCTTGAAATGTTGTGGTTGAGCAACTGAACATTAGTGGTATATTTTTTATCTTCACCCTTACCCTTCTCTATAATTTATATATCAAATTTCTTTTGTGTTTTATATTTTCTCCCCATCTTTGGACTGACTATGCTGTCTGCATACGTTTTCTTTTCATCTGTTACTACTGAAAAGGGTTAATCTTGATTTATTTGTGTGCAGTTATCACGGATAATTTATCTTTTCTCAAGCAACATGCATGATGCTTCTTTGTCGCTCAGCATCCATACTACATGTGCTCGTCTGATGTTAAATCTGGTATGAATGAATTACATATATCTATTCCCCTGTCGTTGCAGCTGTAGTGTAACCAGATGATTTGGACCTTAAGATGGTGGCTAGTGGTCAGTATTCAATTTGACAAAGATATCTTTCTTCCTATGACAGGTGGAACCGATTTTTGAGAAAGGTGTCGACCAGCACACCATGGATGAAGCAAGGATTTTGTTGGTCTGGGGCTACCACTGCATATTTCAATACTTTTCTTGGTTTCTTGGACAACCATGCTTTATTTTCAGTTATTTGTGTACTAGAACTCATATCAGTATATTTGTGTTAGGGTCGGATTTTGGACGCTTTTGTTGGCAAATTCAACACGTTTAAGCGTACAATTCCACAGGTAATCAATCTGTAACTCAATATAACTTATTAAGTTTAGGTGTTTGGATGCGGAACAGCAAGCCTGTATTAAACACCATATAACTTATCCCTCATTTGTTTTCTGTATTCAAAGTTGCACTGAACTCTGTTGCGGTCGGTTGTTTTATAGTAGCTTGTATAGCTACATGGCCATATTGTGTGGGGAAATTGGAGAATATCAAACTCACAAATAGTAATACAATTTCCAATTTGGCTCTCCCTCTCTCTTATCCCAATTCCCACCTGTATCGATTGTTCAACCTGACCAGATTGTAATCCAATTTTTAATCTGTGTATCATGATTCCACTCCCCTTCCCAAACAACTCATTAGAAACTTAAAGATATCAAGTATGAAAAATAGAAATTTAAAATAAAATAGAAAAGAACAGGTTTTGAATTTTTTGAACAACAATGTACTAGAATAGCTCATTATGTAGGAGTGTAAGGTTATGTAAAAAGTGTAAATAGATATTCTTTACTTCTAACTAGGTAGGTAAATTTTCTACAAATACAAAATATCCTGTGTATCCTTGGGAATATTTATGAAATATTCTTTAATATAGCCTTATGTATATAGAGATTTTGTGAATCTAAATACTTAAACCATATTCTTAGTTTTAAGTTTTAACACGTTCCTCAAACTCAAGATGGTGAATTAACATGAGTTTGTATATCAAAGCTAAAATAATTGAGTAAATTGGATCATCTTTTATTTTTTTGTCCTGATTGTGACGAAATCTACCCAGTAACAATGCACCAGTGAATCTATGAGGAGGAGAAGAATCTTTGGAACATTGATAAAAATGTAACGTTTAGAGGAGGTGACTCAATATTGGATCTCTAAAATCATAAAGGAAGAAAGGAGAAAGAGATTTCTCTTGAAGGGTGACCGGAGATTTGGTGCTAGTGGAGGGACTGAAAGCCCAAATTCAAAAACTGCAGAAAAAGAGAAGAGAAGATGGCTTTTCTTGAGCAGTGCGTAGAAATTCAATATTCAGATGGTCTGAAGACTCTGGAAGAGCAACTGGAAATTCAATATTTAGGGGAATGACTCAATACCCAAGACCTAATACCATTAAAAAAAAGAAGTCGTAGAAAAATGGTCAATATGTGACTAGATTAGACGCGATGGAGGTGGTGATGCTAGAGCAGGTGCCCAATTTAGAGTGTTGCACCGGAGATATGATAAACTTAAAAATGGTATCCTGGTGTGCAATGCTTCTGTTGTGCACGGTTCCCAGGAAGGTCTAACTCTCATTGGGTCTATTGTATGCAACCTTATTGCATTTCTGCCATATAAGAATGATAAACTTCTGTAAAAAAAAAGGACGAGACTTTAGCAAGGCATGCGTGCACGCCGGCAAGCAGAAACTACTTATAATTGTAACTTAATTTCAATATTAAGAATAGCTCTAAGCTATCCCCCCCCAAAAAGGGGAAACAAAAAAAATGATAGCTCTAGCTACTTTTTTGTTGATGTTTAATTTCGTTAATACATGTGTATTTGCTCATTGACGTTCACAGTGATTTCCTGAATACAATGACATCAAATGAGCTTACTTGTTGGATATTCCCAGTTTTTCCCATTTATTAATCAATCAGCTATGTCCAGACTAATATTTCTCTTTATATTTGGACTGTAGCTTCTAGAAGAGGGGGAGGATTTGAAAGGTCGATCTACATTAAGGTCAAAATTAGAACTTCCGGTGCAGGTAATTTGGTGAATTTCTTTGCTGTCCTTAATTCAGTGCTTTCCCGAGTTGGATAACTCTGTTTGAGCCCCCTTTTCTTAATATGATATTAAGAATCCAAAATTGAGGCGTTTATGTAACTCTTCTAGGTCTAATGTCTTCTTTTTTTCCATACGTATTGTGGATTTGCATTCTCAATGGCACATGTTGAATAAATTGTTTAAAGCAATAGTTATAATCACATTATAGTTTGATTTGTTATTCCTTTTTTCTGATAAGTAAGATATGTTATTTCTTTTATATGTGAGGTTGTTGGGAGCCATAAATAGAATAAAAGAAAATCTCTTTCCACCCTTGATTTGTAACAATAAGCTTCTTTATGTGCATGAATTTTGTACTCATAATTACACCTTCTTCCTGAGTGTTGTGGGAAATGTTTTATTAGTGCATATTAGATCATGAATCTCTTGATGAATGAGAGTCTGCCAGTATAAAGGTTTCGCGCTAGTGTGATATTGTTACTGGCTTATTATCTTGCTTGTCCGTCTTTGCTACTCTTTTTGCTTGAAAGAATGCTCGTGGACTAGAGGTCAAATGAAGTGCCAAAAAGTTTACTTTAGTAGTATGGTTTTGTGATTGAATTTCATAATTCTATTTTGTCTTCTCTCTTGATCATGGATTATATTCTTCCAGGCAGTACTCAATTTGCAAGTTCCTGTGGATCACTCTAAGGAAGTCAGTGATTGCAAGCATCTGATTAAAACCTTGGTTATGGGTAATAATTCACTAACATTACCCTGTTCATCATGGCTGTTAGATGAACCATCTTGCTCTATTTTAATTTGAGTTGGTCTGCTCTTTTTCATTGTGACTAGTCACCTTTACGTCTTTCAGGAATGAAAACCATAATATGGAGCATCACCCATGCGCATTTGCCACGATCACAGGTATAGAACATTAGCTGTGCCTGGTGTTTCACCTTCATAATTTTACTTTTCTTATGTGGTCCAACTGGTTTTAGGTTTCGGCATCCACCCAGGGAACGCCTCCTCAAGTTCTTGCCTCAGCATCAACTACTTCATCAGTACCTCAACCTTTTAAAGGAATGAGAGAAGACGAGGTATTATGCTAATGCAGCATTTGATCTTGCCTAGTGGCTCAACTGCATCACTTTAATCTTTGCCTAGGGAATGCCTGTGGCTGAGGAACTCTGCAACTCACTTCATGTTTCACTGTTGGTAGGTTTGGAAAGCTTCTGGTGTGCTTAAAAGTGGTGTTCATTGCTTGGCATTATTCAAGGAGAAGGACGAAGAGAGAGACATGATCCACCTTTTTTCCCAGATTTTGGCTATTATGGAACCACGAGATTTGATGGACATGTTCTCCTTATGCATGCCTGAATTGTTTGAGTGCATGATTTCTAACACACAGTTAGTCCACATATTTTCAACCCTATTGCAAGCACCAAAAGTTTTCAGACCATTTGCAGATGTCCTGGTTAACTTCCTTGTAAGCAGCAAACTTGATGTCCTTAAGCATCCAGATTCACCTGCAGCAAAGCTAGTTTTGCATCTTTTTCGGTTTTTGTTTGGTGCTGTCGCAAAGGCTCCTTCAGATTGTGAGCGCATACTGCAACCTCATGTGCATGTTATTATGGAAACTTGCATGAAAAATGCATCCGAGGTTGAAAAACCCATTGGTTATTTGCAACTCCTTCGTACAATGTTCCGTGCCCTTGCAGGAGGAAAATTTGAACTTCTATTGCGTGACTTGATTCCTATGCTGCAACCCTGTTTGAATATGCTGTTGGCTTTGCTTGAGGGGCCTAATGGTGAAGATATGCGGGAGCTTCTGCTGGAGCTTTGCTTGACCCTTCCTGCACGATTAAGTTCACTGTTACCTCACCTTCCTCGCCTGATGAAGCCTCTTGTTATGTGTCTTAAAGGTAGTGATGACCTAGTGAGTCTTGGTTTAAGAACACTTGAGTTTTGGATTGATAGTCTGAATCCTGATTTTTTGGAACCAAGCATGGCAAATGTCATGTCCGAGGTGATTTTGGCATTATGGTCTCATTTGAGGCCTGCACCTTATCCTTGGGGTGGGAAGTCTCTGCAGCTCCTTGGAAAGTTAGGTGGGCGTAATAGGCGTTTTCTCAAAGAACCTCTTGCTCTTGAATGCAAGGAAAATCCTGAGCATGGGCTTCGTGTGATCCTTACATTTGAACCGTCCACCCCATTTTTGGTGCCTTTAGATCGTTGTATAAATCTTGCGGTGGCTGCTGTCATGCAAAGAAGTGTCATTGTGGATGCTTTCTACAGAAAACAAGCTCTGAAATTTCTTCGTGTATGCTTGTCCTCTCAGCTTAATCTTCCTGGTAGTGCTACTGATGATAGATTGACTTCTAGGATGCTATCGACCTTGTTAGTTTCCTCAGTTGATCCATCTTGGAGAAGATCAGAGACATCTGATATAAAGGTTCGTGATATAACTTAGTGGTTGTGTTTATTCCAAAAAACCTGTTGATTACTTTATTGCTGGTAATGCGTTTATCCTGTGTTGCTGGCTACAGCAATATCAGAAATTTATTTGATCACGTAGTTGCCTGAGAGTAAGGAAGATTTCAGGGTAACCTCTTATCTTATTTCCATTTGAATTCAAATTAATGATATTGAAACTGCCTTGCTTCTAGGCTGACCTGGGTGTCAAGACAAAGACTCAACTCCTTGCTGAAAGATCTGTTTTTAAAATTCTTCTTATGACCATTATTGCGGCAAGTGCTGAAGCCGATCTGCATGATTCCAAGGATGAGTATGTCATCAGCATCTGTCGACATTTTGCCATTGTATTTCATATAGAAAGCTCTGCCGCCCATGGTTCTCTTTCAGTTACTCCAGTTGGTGCCTCTGTGCTTTCATCTAGCACCAGCATTAGTGCAAAGTCAAGATATAGTACTTCTTCCAACCTGAAAGAGTTGGACCCTCTTATATTTTTGGATGCTTTGGTGGATGTCCTGGCGGATGAAAATAGACTGCATGCCAAGGCAGCTTTAAATGCACTAAATGTGTTTGCTGAGACCCTTCTATTCCTTGCTCGCTCGAAACATTCAGATGTGTTGATGTCAAGAGGAGGTCCTGCCACACCTATGATTGTCTCTAGCCCATCAATGAGTCCTGTATATTCTCCACCTCCTAGTGTTCGTGTCCCTGTTTTTGAGCAGCTTCTGCCCCGTCTTCTGCATTGTTGCTTTGGATGTACATGGCAAGCACAAATGGGGGGAGTCATGGGGCTTGGTGCTTTGGTTGGGAAAGTCACTGTTGAAACTTTGTGTGCTTTCCAAGTCCGTATCGTGCGGGGACTTGTTTACGTCCTCAAGAGACTTCCTGTTTATGCCACTAAAGAGCAAGACGAGACCAGCCAGGTGCTTACACAAGTTCTTCGTGTGGTGAATAATGTTGATGAAGCAAATAGTGAAGCGCGGAGGCAAAGCTTCCAAGGAGTTGTTGAATACTTCGCATCAGAGTTATTTAATCCTAATGTGTCTATTAATGTGAGGAAGATTGTGCAGTCTTGTTTAGCACTTTTGGCAAGCAGGACTGGTAGTGAGGTTTCTGAGTTGCTTGAACCCTTATACCAACCTTTGCTTCAGCCTCTTATACTACGTCCATTACGGTCAAAGACTGTTGATCAACAGGTGATGTTTTGTTGGTAGAGTTGTTATAATCATTTTCTTGCTTGCTGAACTAATCATCTTGTATCTTCAGGTGGGGACTGTTACAGCTTTGAACTTTTGCTTGGCCTTGAGACCTCCACTTCTAAAGTTGACTCAGGAGCTGATCAATTTCCTGCAAGAAGCATTGCAAATAGCTGAGGCTGATGAAACAGTATGGGTTATGAAATTTATGAATCCTAAGGTAGCAACCTCGTTAAACAAACTGCGCACAGCCTGCATTGAATTACTCTGCACTGCTATGGCGTGGGCCGACTTTAAAACCCAAAATCAATCTGAATTGCGTTCAAAAATTATTTCAATGTTCTTCAAGTCTCTGACAAGCAGAAATTCAGAAATTGTAGCTGTTGCAAAGGAAGGGTTGCGACAGGTTGGTTTTAGCTTGAAATCAGGGTCTCTTTTTATTCCATCATCACTTACTGATGTTCTATTCTTCCATGCTTAAGGCTTATTACTGGATCTGCTTAGAAATGTCATTTGGTTACAGTTACGTTCCCTTGCACATTTCTTTACTGGTGACGTTGGGAGAAAAAATAACTTGTTATAGTATTTAGTTTGCAGGACTATAAATACAAATTGACAAAAAATCGATGAAATTAGGGTTGCAAGAGGATCAATTTTTGTGCACGCATAGAACATTGAATGTTGTATTTGAAGGCATTTTCGAGCATGTTTTAACATTAGGTTCTCATCATTTACTCCCTAAGCCATCTGAATGATATGGATAATGGACACATGCGTAGCAGGATGCTTTTTTTCGTCTGTTGAATGATATAACTGTTCAGTCAATTCATTTCTTCATTAGTTCTAATTTGGTCTTTCCTTCATGGTATCGTTGTTATGTAGGTCATACAACAGCAAAGGATGCCAAAAGAACTTCTACAAAGTAGTCTTAGACCTATATTGGTTAACTTGGCCCACACTAAAAATCTCAGCATGCCTCTTCTTCAAGGTTTGGCCCGCTTGCTTGAACTTCTGTCCAATTGGTTTAATGTGACCTTAGGTGGCAAGTTACTGGAGCATCTTAGGAAATGGTTGGAACCTGAAAAGCTAGCACAGTGCCAGAAATCGTGGAAGGCTGGCGAGGAACCAAAAATAGCTGCTGGTAGGATACAGCTTTGCTCCTAATAATCACATGGGCTGAGTGAATATACTTCTTGTTTTTGACATGTATTTCTCCTTATGGATGCAGCTATTATCGAACTCTTCCACCTGCTTCCCTCTGCAGCTGGGAAGTTTCTGGATGAGCTTGTGACGTTGACTATAGATTTGGAAGCAGCTCTTCCACCTGGGCAGTTTTACAGTGAGATTAACAGTCCATATAGGCTGCCATTGACCAAGTTCCTGAATCGATATCCAACTGCTGCTGTTGATTACTTTCTTGCTCGATTATGTCAACCTAAATACTTCAGGCGGTAAGTAGAATACTTGTTGAAATTGCATTCTCATGGTTCCATTACAAGCAGTTATGCAGCTTTTATGCTTCCATGGTTTTCTGATATGGTTCATAAATTTGCAGGTTTATGTACATCATAAGGTCAGATGCTGGACAGCCTTTAAGAGAAGAACTTGCAAAATCACCAGAAAAGATAATTGCAAGTGCCTTTCCCGAATTTATTACCAAATCTGATGCACCTGCTGGACAAGAATCTTTGAGTCGGCCAAGCACTTCAACTGGTGATGAAGGCCTTGCTACACCTCAAGCCGAGGCTTCTGTCCCTTCAGTTTCAACCAATGTGGCACCTCAGGATGCTTATTTCCAGGGTCTTGCTTTGGTGAAAACTTTGGTCAAGTTGATGCCTAACTGGTTACAGAACAATCGTGTTGTCTTTGATACGCTGGTATTGATGTGGAAGTCGCCAGCAAGAATCTCCCGTCTGCAAAATGAACAGGAATTAAACTTAGTGCAGGCAAGTTATGTTGCATTTGCAAACTGGTATTTGTAGTCTTCATTACATAATGATCCCTTCGCCTCAAGTATTGTATTCCCTGTTGCTATTATTTGGTACTACTTATCCTTTATATCTCCCTTTTCTTTTCTCTTCCATCTTCCTTCCTTCCTTCCTTTCTTTCCTCTTCTTCTTCTTGCCCTTCCTGAGCCGAGGGTCTATTGGAAATAGCCTCTCTACCTGCTTTAGGTAGGGGTAAGGTCTGCGTACAGACTACCCTCCCCAGACCCCACCTGTTGGGATCATACTAGGTTTGTTGTTGTTGTTGTTGTTTATTACATAATGATCCCTGGATAATTGTTTGTTTTCGAAGTGCTTGTTCAATATGCATGAAAACTTTATCTCATTGATTGCTTCATAGAATCAAAACCTAGCTCTGTGAATTCTGTTTTTGATATTTGAGATCTTTGTGTGCGACTTTGACCGTTTTTACCCATTTTGTTCCTTCTCATGCTGTTTTCGTTGAAATAATAATTAGTTTCCTCAATCTATTGGGGAAAGGAGTATGATTTACCTTTTATTGTCATGCCCCTTAAATAGTCAAGAAAAACTTTCTTATTGCTAGCAGATAATTGCATTATTTCTGAGGTTCCAAAACTATTACTTTTTTTTTTATTATATTGCCAAGTTCTCCTAATTGTGCTTCTGTTTTGGCATATATTCAGGCCATTGTTTTATTTATATATTTGTTTATCACATGAGTTTCCTGCTAAATTACGGGATAAATATTTGCAGGTCAAAGAGAGCAAATGGCTTGTCAAATGCTTCCTGAATTATTTGCGACATGATAAAACTGAAATCAATGTTCTGTTTGATATCCTTTCCATCTTCCTCTTTCGTACTCGTATAGACTTTACCTTCTTGAAGGAGTTCTATATCATTGAGGTATGTTTGTAATGCTGCTATCTGTCTATCAAATTCTTTTCTCTAGATGGAAGTGTTTGTTTTGATAACTCATCGTGGCTTGCCATTAAGGTTGCTGAAGGATATCCATCCAACATGAAGAGAACCCTGCTCCTGCATTTTTTGAACCTTTTCCAATCGAGACAACTTGGTCTTGATCATTTGGTGGTTGTAATGCAAATGCTTATTCTTCCGATGCTTGGTCATGCATTTCAGAATGGTCAGACTTGGGATGTAGTTGACTCTGCTATAATTAAGACTATTGTTGACAAGCTTCTTGACCCTCCTGAAGAGGTAAATGATTGCATCTCTTTATGTTCGTATATCCTTCATTTTCTTTTACTGATAATGTTCTGCTAATTTTGGGTATATTTCATTTTCTTTCCTGATTTATCTTTGTAGGTCTCTGCTGATTATGATGAGCCTTTGAGGATAGAGCTTTTGCAACTCGCTACTCTCCTTCTCAAGTATCTGCAGACGGACCTTGTTCATCATCGGAAGGAACTTATAAAGTTTGGTTGGAATCATCTTAAACGGGAAGATAGTGCTAGTAAACAGTGGGCATTTGTTAATGTCTGCCATTTCTTGGAGGCTTATCAAGCTCCAGAGAAAATTATACTTCAGGTACCACTATTTGTGGTGGTTCCACGATGCCATCTGCATGCAATATGTCGCTGGCGTAAAGTTCTATTTATTATAAGTTAAAAAGCACTCCCCCAGATAAATTCGACTTATCTCACCTGAAATTTTATTTGTTAGTGCGTATCAACATATATATATATATATATATATATATATATATATATATATATATATATTGCATTAGTGTCGTATTCAATCACCTCATTGTTGTTAGCTACATCAATCAATGGCATAGTATTTCATTGATGCACTCTTATCAGTGACATGTTTCTATGTTGTCTTTCTTGAACTATGCTCTAACCTTCTCGTGGATTTTTTCCAAAGGCTACTCGCATTAGTGTAGATAGGTTTTTGGTATCTTCTCTGTTCTGTCTGTTTCTGCTACTAATGTATAAACCAAGCATTAGTACTTATGTGTTTTTTTCCTGTTTGGGAGATATCTCTTATATCCCACTGCCTCCTACCACTACAATGCTGTTTGTAACGAGACTAACTTTGATTACAGGTTTGTTGTCCATGTATGCAGTAGTTTGCTGGTCTACTTTTTTAATGCTTATTTGGCGATTTTCATAGCTTTTATGCTTACAAATCGGATAAAAAATCTTGAGCTAATGTTTGTACGTGCTTATAGAATAGGCTCGGTTGTGTTTGCATGAGTTTCTGATGCCTATTATTTTTCTACTTTATCTCATTGTGAGAATCATGGATTAACTCGTGGTTTTGATTATTGATGGTTGATGCAGCATATTTTACTCCTTATTGATCATGCCCTTTAGTCATTTCTACTCTACCTCATTATGAGGATCATGAAAAAACGTGTGATTTTTATTATTGATGTTTGATGTAACGTATTTCGCTCCTGATTTGATCTTTTCCTTTAGTCCTCCAATTTGGTTCATACAACTTAAATTTTGTCTCTGAACTATATTGTGCCGTGATATTCGTTTTGTGCAATCTAATCTTAGGGGGAATTAGTTGCTGCAGGTATTTGTCGCTCTCCTCAGGACTTGCCAGCCGGAGAATAAAATGTTGGTTAAGCAAGCGCTTGATATACTCATGCCAGCACTTCCAAGAAGGTTACCGCTTGGTGATTCCCGTATGCCTATCTGGATACGTTACACCAAAAAGATTCTTGTTGAGGAGGGTCATTCTATCCCTAATCTCATCCACATTTTCCAGCTCATAGTTCGCCATTCAGATCTATTCTACAGTTGTAGAGCACAGTTTGTACCTCAGATGGTGAACTCTCTGAGTCGCCTTGGATTGCCATATAATACTACAGCTGAAAATAGACGACTTGCTATTGAACTTGCTGGGTTGGTTGTAAACTGGGAACGACAAAGACAAAGTGAAATGAAAATAGTACCTGCTAATGATGGGACTGGTCAAAATGCTGACGGACTGAGTCATGCTTCTGCTGGTAGTGTTGATCTTAAGCATCCAACGGATGGATCTTCATTCTCAGAAGATCCTAGTAAGCGTGTGAAGGTTGAACCTGGTCTTCAATCCCTGTGTGTTATGTCGCCTGGTGGTGCTTCCTCAATTCCTAATATTGAAATTCCTGGATCTGGTGGGCAACCAGATGAAGAGTTTAAGCCAAATGCAGCTATGGAGGAAATGATTATTAATTTTCTTATCAGAGTATGGCTTTCTCCTGAATTATTTTTTGAAACTCTAGGCTGGAGCATAATTCTTTCTATTTTATCCTGTGTTTGTCCACTGCTTCTATTTAGTGAACATGGGATTGTCTATTGTATCTACTTCTTAAAATAAGACAGGACATTCTATCTTATCCTATTTTTGTTTGCCTGTGATTTGCTCTTGTTGGTGTACAACTTAAATTTGGTAAATGCTTATGTGGGTCTTCAAACTTAGTTTCCTGAGATGCTTCTTTTCCAAGTCGTTGAAGCAGTTCTGTTTTGTCTGCACTTTCTTTATTCACTCATCTCGAAAGAACTCAGTACTTAATCCAATATTTGTTGTGTGAAGCTACAGTTTAATGTTCACGCTCAATCATTAGCACTTTCTTTTTGTGTCTCGGTTTGTTTGTGTGGTGGTGGTGGTTTTGGGGGGGGGGGACTGTGCTGCGATGTAGCTGAACCATTTTAAGCAAGCGGGAGTCATGCTTCTATTTTTTTTTCTTCAAAATGTTGAGGATAAGGTGTTTCCTTTTTCAGTTTATTGTTTCCATTTTACAATACTAGTTCGCTTCGCTAGATGATTTAATGTTTCCTCATTCTTGAGTGTTAACTTGTTGAGGTCTGACATTAGGTAGCATTAGTAATAGAGCCCAAAGATAAGGAAGCAAGTTTGATGTATAAACAAGCTTTGGATCTGTTATCACAAGCCTTGGAGGTGTGGCCAAATGCTAATGTCAAATTTAATTATTTGGAGAAGCTGCTCAGCAATGCTCCACCTTCTCAGTCAAAGGACCCTGCCATAGCACTAGTCCAGGGCCTAGATGTGATGAACACGGTTTTGGAGAAGCAACCTCATCTGTTCATCCGCAACAATATCAACCAGTTATCTCAGGTATGTCCCTAGGCTAAACCATTTACTTCATGCCTATGACCCCACTTCCAATCAGAGCATCATATCTCAGATGTACTTTTTTTATACAGATTCTAGAACCGTGCTTCAAATACAAAGTGCTTGATGCTGGGAAGTCACTTTGCTCCCTCTTGAAAATGGTTTCCCTTGCTTTTCCTCCTGAAGCAGCTAATACAACACAAGATGTGAAGATGTTGTATCAAAAGGTAGAAGAGTTTATACAGAAGCACCTTGCTGCTGTTGCAGCTCCTCAGACTTCTGGAGAAGATAATTCAGGTAGCATGGTCAGCTTTGTGCTTTATGTAATCAAAACCTTGGCAGAGGTGCACAAAAACTTTATTGAACCAGCAAATCTGGTCCGTCTTCTTCAGCGCCTGGCTCGAGACATGGGGTCATCCATTGGATCCCATGTGAGGCAGGTATTACATTATGTTTCAGATGCTGTATTTGTTATCATTTAGTTTCTGCTGATTCAAATGTGAGAGTATGAGATGTATTTATTTGATAAAACCATTTTCAAGAGCATTCATTGCCCTTTGAAAGAAGTCAAAATAAAAAAAGAATCTAATGCTCTAGTGGAATTGAAGACTTCCAATGCTCATGCTATTTGAAATAGCTTTCAACATGGAGTCGAGACTCCATAACGTACACAAAGAGTGAGCGATCTATGAATATTATCCCAATTCAGGTCTTGTTCCGCGCTTAAATGGATAACTGAAACTCTTAATGATTCTGGAGTGTCTTTTGGTATACGTTAGAGCTGATTTTATGCGTTTTTCTTGAGTTTGAGTTTGCTCAATTCTTCTCTTAACTGTACGTGAGGCAGATTCTTTTAATGTAGTGCGCATTTTATTGACCACAAGTCATGGTATACTCCCACTTACAGGGTCAGAGATCAGATCCTGATTCTGCTGTCACATCTTCTCGTCAAGGTGCTGATGTTGGTGTTGTCATCACCAACCTGAAATCTGTGTTGGGCCTTATTAACGAAAGGGTCATGGTCATCCCAGATTGTAAACGATCTGTAACACAAATACTCAACTCCCTGCTGTCTGAGAAGGGTACTGACCCTTCTGTGTTGCTTAGCATATTAGATGTAATAAAGGGATGGATTGAAGTGGACATGACTAAACCTGGAGTTGCTATTGCATCTAGTACCTTTCTTTCTCCAAAAGATGTTGTTTCTTTCCTCCAGAGGCTTTCACAAGTGGATAAACAGAACTTCACCCCTAGTCCTGCAGAAGAGTGGGACAAAAAGTATCTTGAGCTTCTCTATGGTCTTTGTGCAGATTCAAACAAGTAAGCAACCCTTCGTTTTTACTTTTGCTCAGTTATTTTTCATTTGAGGGGGAATTCAGCTTGCTTTAACCATGGGCATGGGATGGAACGACCTTGTTGATTTCCAGGTATGCTCTCTCTCTGCGTCAAGAAGTTTTCCAGAAGGTAGAGAGGCAATATTTACTTGGTTTACGGGCAAAAGATCCTGAAGTGAGAATGAGGTTTTTCTCTCTTTATCATGAATCCCTTGGGAGAACACTGTTCACAAGATTGCAGTACATCATCCAAATACAGGACTGGGAGGCTTTGAGTGACGTATTTTGGCTAAAGCAAGGGCTTGATCTTCTTTTGGCTATATTGGTTGAGAATAAGTCTATAACGCTGGCTCCAAATTCTGCCAAGGTGCCTCCACTTGTTGTGTCAGGTTCTGTTGGTGATTCTACAGGGCCACAACCTATGGTCTTGGATGTTCCAGAAGGTTCGGAAGAGGCTCCTCTAACCTTTGATAGTTTTGTGGCAAAACATACACAATTTTTGAATGAAATGAGCAAGCTCCAGGTAATGGCATTTTCGTTTAGCTTACAAACATTTGTCTTGAGTCTTCCATGAGATAGCCATATACCTCTGAGCCTCTGTCACTGGTGTAAGCACTCATGATCATGATTAGAGTCGGCTTTTTGTCTCAGGTCCTTGTTTATTGTTTATTTTTTATTTATAGATAACCCTTTTTAGGTCAAATTTCTGTTGTTCTGTAACTGCATTGTGATCTTTTTTCTACCCACATTTCTTTCGAAACTCTGCTCTTCTATTGTTGGGCAGAATCTCCTTTTAGATTTGTTTATGCATCTTTAGTTATATACACTTAACGGACTGGGTCATTTGTTCTAATATGGTTATGTTGCTCCTCTTGCCTATTTGAGAGGTCAATTCTAGCCACCCTTGCGGGATTTATGCTACGGCAATTTTAACACATAATGATGTCTGCATTACACTTTTTATCTTTAAGAGTTTGTTGCATTTAAGATTTCTCCTTTGTTTAAGGTTGCTGATCTTGTCATTCCACTGCGAGAACTGGCACACACAGATGCAAACGTTGCATATCACCTCTGGGTTTTGGTGTTTCCTATTGTATGGGTGACTTTGCACAAGGAAGAACAGGTAGCCCTTGCAAAGCCAATGATAACTCTGTTATCAAAGGACTATCATAAGAAGCAGGCAACCCATCGGCCAAATGTCGTGCAAGCTCTTCTGGAAGGACTTCAGCTAAGTCATCCTCAGCCTAGAATGCCTAGTGAATTAATCAAGTACATTGGAAAGACTTACAATGCGTGGCACATTGCGCTAGCCCTGCTGGAAAGTCATGTTATGCTTTTTTTGAATGATACTAAATGCTCGGAGTCTCTGGCTGAGCTTTACCGATTACTCAATGAAGAAGATATGAGGTGTGGATTGTGGAAGAAAAGGTCAATTACTGCTGAGACGCGGGCTGGACTTTCACTGGTTCAGCATGGCTATTGGCAGCGGGCTCAAAGTCTCTTCTACCAGGCCATGGTTAAAGCAACCCAAGGCACTTATAACAATACGGTACCAAAAGCTGAGATGTGTCTTTGGGAGGAGCAGTGGCTAAGTTGTGCTGGCCAACTCAGTCAATGGGATGTGCTGGTTGACTTTGGGAAGATGGTTGAGAATTATGAGATATTGCTTGATAGTCTGTGGAAACAGCCTGATTGGGCATATTTGAAAGACCATGTTATCCCTAAGGCTCAAGTGGAGGAGACACCAAAACTTCGTATTATTCAGGCATATTTTTCCCTCCATGAGAAGAGTACAAATGGTGTTGCAGAGGCTGAAAACATTGTCGGAAAAGGTGTTGATCTTGCTTTGGAACAGTGGTGGCAGTTACCTGAAATGTCCATTCATGCCAGAATTCCCCTTCTACAGCAATTTCAACAACTTGTTGAAGTTCAAGAATCAGCTAGGATAATTGTGGACATTGCCAATGGAAATAAACTTTCTGGAAATTCTGTTGTTGGGGCTCATGGTGGCCTATATGCGGATCTTAAGGACATCCTTGAGACGTGGAGACTGAGGATACCAAATGAATGGGACAGTTCATCTGTTTGGTATGATTTGCTTCAATGGAGGAATGAAATGTATAATGCTGTGATTGATGCTTTTAAGGATTTTGGTACTACAAATTCACAGTTGCATCACCTTGGATACCGTGACAAGGCGTGGAATGTCAATAAGCTTGCTCATATTGCTCGCAAGCAGGGACTTTCTGAGGTGTGTGTGTCTGTATTGGAGAAAATGTATGGACATTCGACCATGGAAGTTCAGGTATTACGTACTGTCTTTTTTGTCTACTTTGGTTCTTTCCTTCAACTCTAATGCTTATGCCCCCCCCCCCCAAAAAAAAAAAAAAAAAAAGAGCAGACATGAGTATCCTAAAAAGAAAAAGGAGGCAAATTTGAATAGTTTGATATGCATGGTTTGATGTGCTTTTCTTTCGTATGTTTACAGGAAGCTTTTGTAAAAATAAGAGAACAAGCAAAGGCTTATCTAGAAATGAAGGGAGAGCTGACTAGCGGCCTTAATTTGATAAACAGTACTAATCTGGAGTATTTTTCTGTTAAACACAAAGCTGAAATCTTTCGCCTCAAGGGAGACTTTCTGTTGAAGCTTAATGATTGCGAAGGGGCTAATCTTGCTTATTCAAATGCCATCAGCCTTTTCAAGAATCTGCCGAAGGGGTGGATTAGTTGGGGAAACTATTGTGACATGGTATGTATTTGCTTATTGCGGGATCTTTTTTTGTTTTAAAAAAAAAGGAATTCCTTAAGATGCTATATTTTGACATGTGGCAGGCTTATAAGGAAACACACGAAGAGATTTGGTTAGAGTATGCTGTTAGCTGCTTTTTACAAGGCATCAAATTTGGTATTCCTAATTCCAGAAGCCACCTTGCACGGGTTCTATATCTTCTCAGTTTCGATACTCCAAATGAACCCGTAGGGAGGGCATTTGATAAGTACCTGGAACAGATACCCCACTGGGTTTGGCTTTCTTGGATTCCACAGTTATTACTTTCCTTGCAGAGGACAGAAGCTCCACATTGCAAGCTTGTTCTATTAAAAGTTGCTACCGTCTATCCACAGGTAATGTTGTGATTGTTGGTGTTTTGTGTGTTTGATATTCTCAGTGACCTTCAGAGCTGATGCCATCTCACATGTAATTGTAGGCTTTGTATTACTGGTTGCGAACATATTTGCTTGAGCGCCGTGATGTTGCAAATAAGTCTGAATATGGTAGAATGGCAATGGCACAGCAGAGAATGCAGCAAAATGTCGCTGGTGCCAGTGCAGCTGGATCTATGGGCCTTGTTGATGGGAATGCTAGAATGGCTGGCCAGAGTGGGGGTTCATCAGCTGTTGACAATCATATTCCCCAGGGAGCTCAGTCCGGTGGAGGTGTTGGGTCACATGATGGCAGTAGTTCTCAAATTCAGGAACCTGAAAGGCCAGACAGTAGTATGCCCTCTGGTAATGACCAGTCCTTACACCAGAGCTCATCAGGCGGTGATGGAGGTCAAGCTGCATTGCGCCGTAATAGTGCTCTGACTCTGGTTGCATCTGCTGCCAGTGCTTTTGATGCAGCCAAAGATATAATGGAAACTTTACGCAGCAAACATTCTAATCTTGCCAGTGAACTTGAGGTGACTGGTCTTGCTTATTTTTTCACAAATAAAAGTCTAGTTAGATGATATAACCGGTCCATTTTTCAGTTAATACAGTTGTGAAACATTAATACAAGGATGCTATTCGATTCGGAAAAGGATTGGATATTACGTTTTCTCAGAATCTTTTAACTTGTGCACCTTTTCATTGATACCATCTGAAAGAAAGATAAATTCTGGTTTTCATACTTTGTGTACCTTGGACATTATGGAGAGAATGAAAATTAAAAAAAAATGAAGCATTTGGAGGGGCTCGGAGTCGTGACTTATCTTTTGTCTGCTTTTGTAATTTTGGCGTAAAAGAAATTACCAACTTATTGGTTTGATTCTTGGAAGCTTAATAAGTACTTGTATTACATAAGAAAAACACCAACTTGTGTAGTACAAATAAATATTTTGATTTTTCAAAATGGATACCCTACAAATTGTAAACCTATTTTGTCATTCAAGTGTAAGTAGATTTGCTGACGCGTCTTCTGAAAAAATATCTCAGATCTTGCTCACAGAGATTGGATCCAGATTCGTCACTTTACCAGAGGAGAGACTGTTGGCAGTTGTTAATGCTCTACTTCACCGTTGCTACAAGTACCCTACTGCAACTACAGCTGAAGTTCCTCAGTCTCTGAAGAAGGAGCTTTCTGGTGTGTGTAGAGCATGTTTCTCAGCAGATGCAGTGAACAAACATGTTGAATTTGTAAGAGAATACAAGCAGGATTTTGAACGTGATCTCGATCCTGACAGTACTGCAACATTTCCAGCAACTCTTTCTGAACTTACTGAAAGACTGAAGCATTGGAAAAATGTCCTGCAAAGCAACGTGGAGGACCGCTTTCCAGCTGTGCTGAAGTTGGAAGATGAAAGTAGGGTGTTGAGAGATTTTCATGTTGTTGATGTGGAGGTTCCAGGGCAATATTTTACCGATCAGGCAAGTATCTTAGTCCATTCCTTTCCAAATGCAAGTAGAATGTAATGTCAAAAGGATGCAATAAAAGCCCAAAACTGGGACATGAATTTCCAGGTGCAAAATGTATTCATAAGGCTTTAGTTATATAAATGACAAAATGTATCCATGGTTCAATGGGACTTGTTTCTTGGTTTCCCTTTTCTTCTGTTTCTGCTTTACCAGATATTATAGTGCTTCACCCTGATTTTTTTGTCTTTCATTTAGGAAGTTGCGCCCGATCATACTGTGAAGTTAGACAGGGTGGGAGCTGATATTCCAATAGTGCGGAGACATGGAAGCAGCTTCCGCCGTCTGACTCTGATTGGATCAGATGGTTCTCAGCGCCATTTTATTGTTCAGACATCTTTAACACCAAATGCTAGAAGTGATGAACGGATCTTACAGCTTTTCCGTGTGATGAATCGGATGTTTGACAAGCACAAGGAATCACGACGGCGGCACATCTGCATTCACACTCCTATTATTATACCCGTGTGGTCTCAGGTAATTACTAAACCCATCTTTACCTCATAAAATAGTGTTACATTATCCGGTTTTTGCTCTATTGGCAGAAATAGGAAGCCACTTTTTGAGGCAGCCATGTTTTATTCGGTTGTAACATAATTGCGGTAGTGATCCAAATTGCATTGTTCACTGAAATTGTATTGAACTCCATGTGAATTCATGTAATAGGTTCGCATGGTAGAGGATGATCTGATGTACAGCACTTTCCTTGAGGTTTATGAGAACCATTGTGCTAGAAATGACCGAGAAGCGGACTTACCGATCACATTTTTCAAGGAGCAACTCAACCAAGCAATATCTGGCCAGATTTCACCAGATGCTGTTGTTGATCTCCGTCTTCAAGCATATAATGAGATAACAAAAAGTTTTGTCACGGACAGCATCTTCTCACAGTATATGTACAAAACTCTATTGAGTGGCAATCACATGTGGGCTTTCAAAAAGCAGTTTGCTATCCAGTTGGCTCTTTCTAGTTTTATGTCTTTCATGCTACAAATTGGTGGAAGGTCTCCAAACAAGATATTATTTGCTAAAAACACTGGAAAAATCTTTCAGACTGATTTCCATCCTGCATATGATTCAAATGGAATGATTGAATTTAATGAACCGGTGCCCTTCCGCTTGACTAGAAATTTGCAAGCATTTTTCTCTCATTTTGGAGTAGAAGGTTTAGTTGTTTCTGCCATGTGTGCAGCTGCGCAGGCTGTGGTCTCCCCTAAAGTAAGATTTACTTCTAATATACATCTTATTTTCTACTTTGTTTAATTCCTCAATGCTGATGGCTTCACTTAAATTCCAATGTGCAGCAAAGCCAGCACTTATGGTATCATCTGGCTATGTTTTTTCGAGATGAGCTGTTATCTTGGTCTTGGAGAAGACCTCTTGGGATGCCTCTGGCCCCTGTTGTAGGAGCAGGTAGTCTGAACCCCGTGGACTTCAAACAAAAAGTCACTACAAATGTTGAGAATGTCATTGGACGGATCAATGGAATAGCCCCACAGTACATCTCTGAAGAGGTATTCACTTTTTTTCCCTTCCCTTTTTGGTGCTATTTATATAAATTTTCAAAATTCCTCACCTAGTAATGGTACTACCACTTTCCGATTCAATAAAGTTGGCGCAGTTGCTATCTCCTGTGTAGTTCAGCATGAATTATATGTTCCCGCATACCTGTATGACTGAAATTACAGGCTTTAGATAAGTTAATATTTACTTAATATCTATTTAAAATGCCTACATTGTGACATTGTGGTGTTTTGGCTTCTACTTGTATAGGAGGAGAATGGCATGGATCCGCCACAATCTCTGCAGAGGGGTGTAGCGGAGTTAGTTGAAGCTGCCCTTACTCCAAGGAACTTGTGCATGATGGATCCAACATGGCACCCTTGGTTCTGATTTTTTTTAAAAAAAAAATCTAATACGAAGTTTTAGGTGTCTAGTAGTAATCTAACATTAAGTACAGACTGTATATAGTCTCTTATTTACCTTTAGGGGATGCAAGCAAAGATAATGCTGTAAATATTATTGCCGTGTATATAAATGATATCTTTTTCAGCTAGGCACTTATTATTTAGAGGAAAATTTCCTTAGTCAGCAACAGCGGAATTAGTTAAGCTCATAATGCAGCGAATGTATCATCCTTCTGAGCTACTTCTGATACTATTAAAGAAGTTTTATTATTGCAACAGCTTGTAAATATATCAGCCTTTTGATTTATATTACCGTGATCGTTCTAGCTAAAGTAGCAAAAACAACCGAATTATTTGACATAATGCTCAAGCCAGGTGCTTAATCAATAGAGGGGCTCTCAGTAGTGCATTCTTAAGATAATTGACGAAGGTCCAACATCAGGAAGGTCACGATTGAATGTCGAGAGAGGATTTGTCGGTTTACACATGTAAATGCGCAGAACATTAAGGAAAACAATAATGGAGTTCAAATGAAGTGTGCAAGTAAATTTTGATTTGTATGAGAACTGAATTTGAAGCCAATTGGTTGTTATGAGGTTGGAAATGAATCTTGGTTGTTCTGTATGCTTTCTTATCTACTTTCGATAAAATACTAGGTTCGCTTGAACTGATTAATAGTGGTACGATATAATGCTTTTGCTAGTGGTCATCCCTTAGCTATCCCATAAATTTGCCCTTCTTTATTTTCGTTGATCAGAATGTGCATGATAAGTTTTGTTACTGATTCTTCCAGTCGCTGCTCCTTTTAGGACCTTAACTTTTTTTTGAGTTTAATAATTGTTTGGTTGATCTGGACACGGCACAATATTCTGATCTACTTTAACTAATTGGTGTGCTCGAGAGGGGTTCCATGTCTTTTAGTTTTCCTTGGGGTAAAAAACTCCAATATGGCAAAAACTGAACCAAAAAAAATAAAAATATTTAATGAACAAATTTATCTGGACTTGGATAAGCATGGAATTGAAAAGAGATGATTTTGAATTAATTCAATATGGCAGCATACTTTCTATGGTCCAAATCAGATATGAACCAAAAGAATAATATAGCAACAGTAATACAAAAACTAAAAAGACAAAAAACCAAAAACAGCAACAAAAAGCTAACAATCTTCTCTTCATTCATTTTCCTCAGGGAAACGAAGATGCTTCCCTTTTGGAGTTGGCAATCCTTTCAAATGCAAGACACCTGGCGAAGCAGCAGAATCCTCCTCTTCAACTCCTTCAATCTCATCTTCACTGTTGTACACAAAACGAGTGTGCTTTCCCTCAAATTTTGCATTCACGTTAATCTTGCTAATTGCTTCACACAGTTCATCAACTAAATCTCCATCTTCTTCATTTTCATCATAGTTATCATCATCATATTCTTCTTCTTCTTCTTCAAGTCCTCCTTCTTCCTCATCTTCTTCATCATCTTTAGTACTTGCATTCACTTGAATTGACCATATAGATGAATTGTCGTCATTCTCTTTACTTTCAGCCTCACCTCCTTGGTATGACACCACAGAGGAACACACTGATGATTCTTCTGATTTTTCAGAAAAATCAAGTAGCAGAGATCTTGTTATGTAACTCTTCTCAGTTTCAAGACTCCCCCGCTTTTCCTCCTCAAACATCTCATTCATTATCTGTAACATAAAATATTAACAAAAATCAAATCTCTAAAATACATAATCAAGAGAGAATCTTTCATGAAAAAATTGATATGGGCAATGAAATATACACCTGAGAAATGGCAAACTTGTCCTCGACAGGGGAAGCGGTAACAACAGGCAACTCATTGACAGAGAGATCCATAAGAGGAGTGTTTGCCGGAGTTGGGGCAAGAAAACCCATAGGAGAATTGACAATGCCTTTGAGATGAAGAAAAGGCCCATTTTGCAATGAAATTTTCGAGATCACGGCTTGTTCTTCAACTTTTTGCAACAAAGTCTTAACTTGGCCCCTCAACAAAGCTTCCCCAGATCCAGGAGTAGTGCAGTGTTTGGCTTGGACATTAGTTCTTTTCTTGGACATCTCAGAAGATGGGGTCTCCAAATTTCCCATAGCTAAGCCAACAATGGGGGAATCATTTGTTATGTCAATCAATGCTGATTGTTTCCCAGTTCTTTGTCTTGATTGTGTAACTGCTTTCTTATCAGATTCTTCAATTTTCTCTGAACAAGAAAAGAGCAATAGAGAAATGAATTTTTGGAAAAGAGAAAATCAGATGAATAGTTTAGAAATGAAAGGGTAATTAGAAACTTACTTGACAGAGGGATCTTGTTAGCACTGTTAGCAGTAGCCAAGGCTTGTGATCTTGTCACTCTTCTTGTTGTTGATGATGGAGTCTCCATTGATGAATCAAGAAAATTTGCAGTAAGTTTGATTTTGGGTCACTGGTTACTATTAAGAAGATCGAAAACTGCAGAGAGAAGAAACAGACAGAAAGAGTAACGCAATGAGATGATGAGATTTGGGCAAAGGGGAAGATGACTTTATAGTTGTGGAAATAAGGTTTGGGGACGGGCAAAAATAAAGTGACCGTTAGAGCGTTCTGTAGGCGGCGTGTTAGCAAACTAGCCGTTAGGATTTGAAACATGGGCTTGGGCTTCTTTGGTGCGTTTTGAGCCCATGCGGCCTATGTCTGGGCTAGTTCGAGGGGTATCAGCGCACTTTCAAAAGTTCCTCATTGGCCTGTTTTGTTAGTGAGATGAAAACGTAAAAATGGCGCCGAATGGCTAGTTTTTGGACCACTTGTTAATATTTAGTCAACTTAAAAATATAATTGTGAAATTATTAATTTTTATGTAAAAATAAAATTTGAACTAAAATATCCTAGCTAGAAGGAGGAGGCGATGGTAACAAAGGTCGTTGCGTAAAAGGGGAAGTGGTGGTGGAACAAGAAACGAGAGGAGGGGTAAAGTGGAGTTGGGGCGATGAGATGACATTCCGACTATGACGTCCACCTCATCAGAATGTTAGGCCACCTAGGATGTTGTTTTCATGGTGGATAACCTTAATGGAGGAAGGTATTTTTGCACTAGTTTTCGTTGGAGGTTTTGGTGAATCAAAAATATACTTGGGACATAAAAGATCCTTTTTCATTTAGTGAAAGAGCATTTCTGGTCATTTTTTTAATTATTTAACTCGAATAATTCAGTATTTCAAAACAGGTTGCCGTTCATAAAAAATAATTTTATAATTAATTTAACAATTTTGAAAGCCAACTTATAAGACTTGATTTGGGACAAAGGGTAGTCATTAATGATTCTTCCTTCAGCAATGATATTGGTCACTAAAGGTAAAAGCTTACCCCAATTCAATATTGTTACTAAATAAATAAAGGCACTGATAAACCCATCAGTAAACTAACTTGTCTTCACTAAACCTTACTGTGTAGTCAATTTGTTGGGCATATAGTAGTTTAATCGATGTAATTGACTAGCATACTTAGGTGTCAGAATATAATTAATTCAATACTTATGTGATCTCTTCAACTTGTCCTAAGGTTGAAGGTTGAAGGTTGAGTAGGTGACATTATTATACTGAAGGGTCATAATAGATTCAACCCAGGATAACCCGTCAACCATTTTTTGACTTTTTGGTTAAAATCCTAACCAACAAGTTGTTTTCAACCCATTATCTGAATGTCTAAATTAAGGGGAAGTTACATTGTATACCCCTTTCAAGAACCCTTAACACACTATGCTTCAATAATAAAATTACATGTAATACATATCAATTAATTACCCTACATACCTATTTAGTTATGTCACGACCCAATTCCCTGAATCCGGTCGTGATGGCGCCTCTCGTGAAGACAAGGTCAGCCAGACCAAAACAGACCACCTCTTTTAAACAGTTAAATACCATAAGTAGTTTTAAAACGTGATATAATAACCATAATTTGCGGAATTAACGATAACAACAGTAGAAACCATCCCGACACAGCCCAAACCGGGGTGTCACAGTCATGAGCAACTAATAGTTCCGGATACCAGTCTACTAGATACGAAGTCCGTTACAGAAGTTCAAGAACATGAAAATAGTAAGATAAGGGAGGCACGGGGGCTGCAGACGCCAACAACTACCTCGTAGTCTCCGAAAACACTGCCTGGACTGGGAGGATCAACACTCAGGAGCGGACTCTGCGACGCCTGAATCTGCACCACGGTGCAGGGAGTAATGTGAGTACTCCGACTCAGTGAGTAATAATCATAAATAATGGCTGAAAGCAAGAAAACACGTAAAGGCACAAAGCAATTCTATATCAAGCAGTAAAATCACTTAAGGCAGTAAATCCATGAAGAAATCAAAGGAAGTTCCTTTAAACCAAGTAAAACAGGTAATTTAGTAGGTGAATAACAAGTAGAAATCCGCCCCTCGGGCACAGTAACAATCACTCAGAACAGTATCAGCCCCTCGGGCTCACTCTCGGTATAATATCAGCCCCTCGGGCTCACTCTCAGTACAGTATCAGCCCCTCGGGCTCACTCTCAAATCATGATGAGTACCTGTGCTCACTGTGGGGGTGTAGACTCCGGAGGGGCCCCTTACGGCCCAAGCACAATATCAAGCCATCTCGTGGCAATAACAAGTATCTCAGGCCCTCGGCCTCATATCACTCAGCATATCCTCACATATGGCCCTCGGCCTCACTCAGTCCGAAAATCATCACAAGCCCCTCGGGCATTAGTAAAACAGTAGTTCTCAGCCCAAAACATCATTTAGAAATATCATTTAAGTTCAACTACGAATAAAAGTGGATGAGTTTGTAAAACAGTAAATATCAACAGGACTGAGTTCAATTAATAAGTCAAACAGTGAGGAATTAGTGATAAAAATCCTCGGAGGGTTCAAATAGTTGGCACGAAGCCCAAATATGGCAATCAGCCCAAATCATGATGATAACAAATAAGTTTCAGTCAAATACGCGGTAAAATCATCAATCGGGACAGACCAAGTCACAATCCCCACTAGTAAAAGACCCCACGCTCATCACCCATCGCGTGTCTAACCTCAATACATCACTACAATGTGCAATCCAGGGTTTCAAACCCTCAGGACATCATTTACAACCATTACTCACCTCGAACCGGCTAATTCTCTAGCTCGCGACGCCTTTGCCCTCGAATTGGCCTCCACGCGCATCGAATCTATCCAAAATCAGAACGAATACGTCACAATATGCTAACGGAACAAAGCCCAAGCGAAAACAATCGAATTATCACAAAATTCCAGAAATTGGTCAAACCCGACCCTGGACCAGCATCTCGGAATTTGACAAAATTCACAAAACTAGAATCCTTATACTCTCACGAGTCTATCCATATCAAAATTATCCAATTCCGATACCATTTGGCCCTTCAAATCATCATTTTATATTTTTGAAAGATTTCACAATTTTCTTCCCAAATTCCATCCCAAATCACAAATTAAATGATGAATTTAATGATAGATTCATGTACTCTAGCCAAATCTGAGTTAGAATCACTTACCCCGATGAATTTCTTGAAAAACCTTCGAAAAATCGCCAAAATCCGAGCTCTCTAGGTCAAAATATCAAATAAAATCCAAAACCTCGTATTTATAGAGTACCCCACAGATTTACACCTCAGCGGGCCGCACAAAATCGACCGCAGTCCGCACAAAACCAGTGCGGTCCGCACAAAAACGACTGCGGCCGCACAAGCTTTCCTCTGCAGTGACATGCTTTAGTATTTTGGCCATAACATTCTCTAAAGACGTCTAAATTGCAATATCTTTACTTTTCTGGAAACTAGACACTAAGGTTTACAACTTTCGTTTTTGAATTATCTCAAAATTCCTTGTAGATCAAAAGATATGAGCTTCCAAAATAGGACCAGCATAATGTTCTTCATCGCGGCCGCACACCATTTTGTGCGGTCCGCACAACACCTACCGCGGCCGCACTTCATTTTATGCGATCCGCACAGCACATACCGCGACCGCACTTCTTTTTGTGCGGACCGCGTGGGTGAGTTCTGAGGCCTGCAACCCTTCTGGACCTGCTACAACTATAATTTTCGGCCTAAAACATCCCGGAGCCTACCCGGAACTCCCGGAACTTCAAACCAATTGTACCAACACATCCCATGACATCGTTCAAACTTGGTCAAAACTTCGGAATGCTCACAACAACATCAATCACCAATTTAACATAGGATTCAAGCCTAAGAACTCCAAGAACTTTTAAATTATGCTTTCGATCAAAAAGTCTATCAAATCTCGTCCAAATGTCCTAAAATTTTGCACACACATCCAAAATGACACAACGAAGCTACTGTCACTCTTGGAATTCCATTCCGACCCCTATATCAAAATCTCGCCTATCAACCGGAACCGCCAAAATATCAACTTCGCCAATTTAAGCCTAAATCTTCTCTACAACTCTAAAACCCATTCCGAGCCTTCTAACACATAAGTCAATATTCGGTTGACTTTTCCAACTTAAGCCTTCTTAAAAGAGACTAAGTGTCTCATTTCTTACCAAATCCTCTCCGAACTCGAACTAATCAACCCGATCACATAAAACATGGATAACAAAGCGTAAAGAAGCTAAAATAGGGGAAAATGGGGCGGTAACTCATGAGACGACTGACCGGTCATCACATCCTCCCCAACTTAAACAAACGTTCGTCCTCGAACGAGTCAAGAAACATACCTGAAGCCTCAAATAAGTGAGGATATCTGCTCCGCATCTCCCGCTCGGTCTCCCAGGTAGCCTCCTCCACGGGCCAACCTCTCCACTGCACTTTCACTGAAGCTATATCCTTTGACCTCAACTTTCGAACCTGACGACCCAAAATTGCTACCGGCTCCACATCATAGGTCAAATCATCATCCAACTGAACCATACTGAAGTCCAAAACATGAGACGGATCCCCAATATACTTTCAGAGCATAGAAACATGAAATACCGGATGCACACTCGACAGGCTGGGTGGCAAAGCCAGCTCATAAACCACCTCCCCAATCCTCTGAAGCACCTCAAAAAGCCCAATGAACCGCGAACTCAACTTTCCTTTCTTCCCAAATCTCATAACACCCTTCATGTGCGAAAGCTTCAGCAAGACCTTCTTACCAACCATGTAGGACACATTTCGAACCTTCCAGTCCGCATAACTCTTCTGTCGCGACTGCGCTGTACGAAGCCTCTCCTGAATCACGTTCACCTTCTCTAAGGCATCCTGAACCAAATCTGTCCCCAATAGCCTAGCCTCGCCGGGCTCGAACCAACCAACTGGAGATCTACACCGCCTCTTATACAAAGCCTCATATGGAGCCATCTGAATACTCGACTGGTAGCTGTTGTTGTAAGCAAACTTTGCAAGAGGTAGAAACTTATCTCATGAACCTCCGAAATCAATAACACAAGCACGCAACATGTCCTCCAATATCTGAATAGTATGCTCGGACTGCCCGTCCGTCTGAGGGTGAAAAGTTGTGCTCAACTCCATCTGAGTACCCAACTCTCGCTGAACAGACATCCAAAACTGGGAATTAAATTGAGTACCCCGATCTGAAATGACAGAAACTAGAACACCATGCAGCCGAACAATCTCTCATATATATAACTCTGCTAACCGCTCTGAAGAATAGGTAGTACAGTTAGGAATGAAGTGCGCGAACTTGGTTAGCTGATCCACAATCACCCAAATAGCATCGAACTTCTTCAAAGTCCGTGGAATTCCAACAACAAAGTCCATAGTGATCCTCTCCCACTTCCACTCAAGAATAACCATCTGCTGAAGTAAGCCACACAGTCTCTGATGCTCATATTTCACCTGCTTACAATTTAGACACCGAGCTATAAATCCCACAATATCTTTCTTCATTCTTCTCCACCAATAGTGCTGCCTCAAATCCTGGTACATCTTCGCGGCACCCGGATGAATAGAATACCGCGAGCTATGGGCCTCCTCCAAAATCAACTCTCTCAGCCCATCCACATTAGGCACACAAATCCGGCCCTGCATCCTCAACACCCCATCATCACCGATGGTCACATCTCTGGAATCATCATGCTGAACTCTGTCCTTAAGGACAAGCAAATGCGGGTCATCATACTGGCGCTCTTTGATGCGATCAAATAAGGAAGACCGAGAAGCCATGCAAGTCAACACCGGACTGGGCTCCGAAATATCCAACCTTATGAACCGATTTGCCAAGGCCTGAACATCAATTGCAAGGGGTCTCTACCCAACTGGAATATATGCCAAACTCCCTATACTCACTGCCTTTCGGCTCAAAGCATCGACCACCACATTGGCCTTTCCCGGATGGTACAATATAGTGATATCATAATCCTTAAGCAACTCCAACCATCTCCGCTGCATCAAATTAAGATCCTTCTGTTTGAACAAATGCTGAAGACTGCGATGATTAGTGAACATCTCACAATATACGCCATACAAGTAATGCCTCCAAATTTTTAATGCATGAACTATGGAAGCCAACTCCAAATCATGAACGGGGTAGTTCTTCTCAGGGGCTTCAACTGACGAGAAGCATATGCAATAACTCTACCCTCCTGCATCAATACACAACCAATCCCAACTCTTGAAGCATCACAATACACGGTATATGAACCTAAAGCTGATGGTAAGACCAATACTAGAGTTGTGGTCAAAGCCGTCTTGAGCTTCTGAAAGCTCTCCTTACACTCGTCCGACCACACAAATGAAACACCCTTCTGAGTCAATTTGGTCAAGGGCGATGCGATAGATGAGAATCCATGAACAAACCGGTGATAATAGCCTACCAACCCAAGAAAGCTACGAATCTCTGTGGCTGAGGACGGTATAGGCCAACTCTGAACCGCCTCAATCTTCTTTGGATTAACCTGAATACCCTCGCTGGACACCACGTGCCCTAAGAAAGCCACTGAACTGAGCCAAAACTCACACTTGGAGAATTTTGTATAAAGCTTCCCCTCCCTCAATCTCTGCAATACAACTGGCAAATGCTCCGCGTGCTCCTCCTGACTACGCGAGTACACCAGGATATCATCAATGAATACTATAACGAACGAATCAAGATAAGGCCGGAACACGCTGTTCATCAAATGCATGAACGTTGCTTGGGCATTGGTTAGCCCGAAAGACATTACAAGGAACTCATAATGACTATATCTGGTCCTGAAAGCAGTCTTAAGAATATCTGACTCCCTGATTTTCAACTGGTGATAGCCCGAACGGAGATTAATCTCGGAGAACACTCTCGCTCCCTGAAGCTGGTCAAATAAATCATCAATGCGAGGCAAAGGATACTTGTTCTTAATTGTTACCTTGTTCAATTGCCTATAATCGATGCACATTCTCATTGTGCCATCCTTCTTCTTCACAAACAATACCGGCGCACCCCAAGGTGACACACTAGGCCGAATAAACTCTTTATCTAGGAGTTCCTAAAGTCGTTCCTTCAATTCTTTCAACTCCGCTGGTGCCATATGATATGGTGGAATAGAAATGGGCTGAGCACCCGGCACTAGGTCAATACCAAAATCAATATCCTAGGAGTCTCAGCTCCAATATCCCTCACAAACGCTAGATATGAAAGGCAACCTTTCCCAACCATACACTGGGCCTTCAAGAAAGAGATCACTCTACTAGGAACATAATCAATCGCATCACGCCACTCAATTCGCGATACACTCGGCATACCAAAGTGACGGTCTTAGCATGACAGTCTAGAATAGCACGGCATAGAGATAACCAATCCATGCCCAAAATAACATCGAAATCTACCATGCTCAATAGTAATAGATCCACTCGGGTCTCCAGACCCCCAATAGTTACCACACATGATTGGTACACACGGTCTACAACAACAGGATCGCCCACCGGGGTAGATACATGAACAGATAAAGCAAGAAACTCACAGGGCGTACCCAAATAACGAGCAAAATATGATGACACATAAGAAAAGGTGGAACCATAATCAAATAATACAGAGGCATATCTATGGCAGACTGAAACAATACCTGTAATGACAGCGTTTGAACCAATGGCGTCTGGCCTGCCTAGAAGTACATAGAAACGGGCCTGACTGCCCCCTGATCGACCTCCCCCTCTGGGGCGACCCCTGGCTGCCTGACCTCTACCTCTAGCTGGCTGGGCGTGTAGTGAAGTAACTGGAGTAGAAGTCGAGGGCTGACCCCTCTGCTAAGACGAACTAGCAACACGACGAGGGCAATGCCTCCACACATGCCCAAACTTTCCACACTCAAAACAACTTACAGGTGATGGAGAAGGGGACTGAAGGGAACCCTCACACCAGAGTGACTAGCTAACGCACTCGGCATAGAAGAACCCGGAGCTGACAGGGCACGAGATGAACTCTGAGCTGGGAGGGCACTAAGTAATGACTGGTCCTGCTGAGTACCGTGATAACCATGACCCGAAGATGCCCCACGATAACCTGGGCGGGCTGACTGAGCAGGCCTGAAAGAACGACCTCTACCATGCTGGAACTGGCCCCTCGAAGGAGCACCACTGTATCTACCAGTTCCTCGAGGCATCTTGGCCTCCCTCTCCTCCCGATCCTGACGGCAAACCGTCTCAATCTCGCGAGCGATATCAACCACCTCCTCGAACGTAGCACCCAACACTCTCTCTCTAGTCATCAGAATACAGAGATGGTAGTTAAGGCCATCAACAAATCTCCTGATCCTCTCACGATCTGTCGGAACCATCCACACGGCATGATGAGCCAACTCGGGCTCGGGCACAGTAAAAATAATTTTATAATTAATTTAACAATTTTGAAAGCCAACTTATAAGACTTGATTTAGGACAAAGGGTAGTCATTAATGATTCTTCCTTCAGCAATGATATTGGTCACTAAAGGTAAAAGCTTACCCCAATTCAATATTGTTACTAAATAAATAAAGGCACTGATAAACCCATCAGTAAACTAACTTGTCTTCACTAAACCTTACTGTGTAGTCAATTTGTTGGGCATATAGTAGTTTAATCGATGTAATTGACTAGCATACTTAGGTGTCAGAATATAATTAATTCAATACTTATGTGATCTCTTCAACTTGTCCTAAGGTTGAAGGTTGAAGGTTGAGTAGGTGACATTATTATACTGAAGGGTCATAATAGATTCAACCCAGGATAACCCGTCAACCATTTTTTGACTTTTTGGTTAAAATCCTAACCAACAAGTTGTTTTCAACCCATTATCTGAATGTCTAAATTAAGGGGAAGTTACATTGTATACCCCTTTTAAGAACCCTTAACACACTATGCTTCAATAATAAAATTACATGTAATACATATCAATTAATTACCCTACATACCTATTTAGTTATGTGACGACCCAATTCCCAGAATCCGGTCGTGATGGCGCCTCTCGTGAAGACAAGGTCAGCCAGACCAAAATAGACCACCTCTTTTAAACAGTTAAATACCATAAGTAGTTTTAAAACGTGATATAATAACCATAATTTGCGGAATTAACGATAACAACAGTAGAAACCATCCCGACACAGCCCAAACCGGGGTGTCACAAGTCATGAGCAACTAATAGTTCCGGATACCAGTCTACTAGATACGAAGTCCGTTACAGAAGTTCAAGAACATGAAAATAGTAAGATAAGGGAGGCACGGGGGCTGCGGACGCCAAAAACTACCTCGTAGTCTCCGAAAACACTGCCTGGACTGGGAGGATCAACACTCAGGAGCGGACTCTGCGACGCCTGAATCTGCACCACGGTGCAGGGAGTAATGTGAGTACTCCGACTCAGTGAGTAATAATCATAAATAATGGCTGAAAGCAAGAAAACACGTAAAGGCACAAAGCAATTTTATCAAGCAGTAAAATCACTTAAGGCAGTAAATCCATGAAGAAATCAAAGGAAGTTCCTTTAAACCAAGTAAAATAGGTAATTTAGCAGGTGAATAACAAGTAGAAATCCGCCCCTCGGGCACAGTAACAATCACTCAGAACAGTATCAGCCCCTCGGGCTCACTCTCGGTACAATATCAGCCCCTCGGGCTCACTCTCAGTACAGTATCAGCCCCTCGGGCTCACTCTCAAATCATGATGAGTACCCGTGCTCACTGTGGGGGTGTAGACTCCGGAGGGGCCCCTTACGGCCCAAGCACAATATCAAGCCATCTCGTGGCAATAACAAGTATCTCAGGCCCTCGGCCTCATATCACTCAGCATATCCTCACATATGGCCCTCGGCCTCACTCAGTCCGAAAATCATCACAAGCCCCTCGGGCATTAGTAAAACAGTAGTTCTCAGCCCAAAACATCATTTAGAAATATCATTTAAGTTCAACTACGAATAAAAGTGGCTGAGTTTGTAAAACAGTAAATATCAACAGGACTGAGTTCAAGTAATAAGTCAAACAGTGAGGAATTAGTGATAAAAATCCTCGGAGGGTTCAAATAGTTGGCACGAAGCCCAAATATGGCAATCAGCCCAAATCATGACGATAACAAATAAGTTTCAGTCAAATACGCGGTAAAATCATCAATCGGGACCGACCAAGTCATAATCCCCACTAGTAAAAGACCCCACGCTCATCACCCATCGCGTGTCTAACCTCAATACATCACTACAATGTGCAATCCGGGGTTTCAAACCCTCAGGACATCATTTACAACCATTACTCACCTCGAACCGGCTAATTCTCTAGCTCGCGACGCCTTTGCCCTCGAATTGGCCTCCACGCGCATCGAATCTATCCAAAATCAGAACGAATACGTCACAATATGCTAACGGAACAAAGCCCAAGCGAAAACAATCGAATTATCACAAAATTCCAGAAATTGGTCAAACCCGACCCTGGACCAGCATCTTGGAATTTGACAAAATTCACAAAACTAGAATCCTTATACTCTCACGAGTCTATCCATATCAAAATTATCCAGTTCCGATACCATTTGGCCCTTCAAATCATCATTTTATATTTTTGAAAGATTTCACAATTTTCTTCCCAAATTCCATCCCAAATCACAAATTAAATGATGAATTTAATGATAGATTCATGTACTCTAGCCAAATCTGAGTTAGAATCACTTACCCCGATGAATTTCTTGAAAAACCTTCAAAAAATCGCCAAAATCCGAGCTCTCTAGGTCAAAATATCAAATAAAACCCAAAACCTCGTATTTATAGAGTACCCCACAGATTTCCACCTCAGCGGGCCGCACAAAATCGACCGCAGTCCGCACAAAACCAGTGCGGTCCGCACAAAAACGACTGCGGCCGCACAAGCTTTCCTCTACAGTGACATGCTTTAGTATTTTGGCCATAACATTCTCTAAAGACGTCTAAATTGCAATATCTTTACTTTTCTGGAAACTAGACACTAAGGGTCACAACTTTAATTTTTGAATCATCTCAAAATTCCTTGTAGATCAAAAGATATGAGCTTCCAAAATAGGACCAGCGGAATGTTCTTCATCACGGCCGCACACCATTTTGTGCGGTCCGCACAACACCTACCGCGGCCGCACTTCATTTTATGCGATCCGCACAACACATACCGCGACCGCACTTCTTTTTGTGCGGACCGCGTGGGTGAGTTCCGAGGCCTGCAACCCTTCTGGACCTGCTACAACTATAATTTTCGGCCTAAAACATCCTGGAGCCTACCCGGAACTCCCGGAACTTCAAACCAATTGTACCAACACATCCCATGACATCGTTCAAACTTGTTAAAAACTTCGGAATGCTCACAACAACATCAATCACCAATTTAACATAGGATTCAAGCCTAAGAACTCCAAGAACTCTTAAATTATGCTTTCGATCAAAAAGTCTATCAAATCTCGTCCGAATGTCCTAAAATTTTGCACACACATCCAAAATGACACAACGAAGCTACTGTCACTCTTGGAATTCCATTCCGACCCCTATATCAAAATCTCGCCTATCAACCGGAACCGCCAAAATATCAACTTCGCCAATTTAAACCTAAATCTTCTCTACAACTCTAAAACCCATTCCGAGCCTTCTAACACATAAGTCAATATTCGGTTGACTTTTCCAACTTAAGCCTTCTTAAAAGAGACTAAGTGTCTCATTTCTTACCAAATCCTCTCCGAACTCGAACTAATCAACCCGATCACATAAAACATGGATAACAAAGCGTAAAGAAGCTAAAATAGGGGAAAATGGGGCGGTAACTCATGAGACGACTGACCGGGTCATCACATCCTCCCCAACTTAAACAAACGTTCGTCCTCGAACGAGTCAAGAAACATACCTGAAGCCTCAAATAAGTGAGGATATCTGCTCCGCATCTCCCGCTCGGTCTCCCAGGTAGCCTCCTCCACGGGCCAACCTCTCCACTGCACTTTCACTGAAGCTATATCCTTTGACCTCAACTTTCGAACCTGACGACCCAAAATTGCTACCGGCTCCACATCATAGGTCAAATCATCATCCAACTGAACCATGCTGAAGTCCAAAACATGAGACGGATCCCCAATATACTTTCAGAGCATAGAAACATGAAATACCGGATGCACACTCGACAGGCTGGGTGGCAAAGCCAGCTCATAAACCACCTCCCCAATCCTCTGAAGCACCTCAAAAGGCCCAATGAACCGCGAACTCAACTTTCCTTTCTTCCCAAATCTCATAACACCCTTCATGTGCGAAAGCTTCAGCAAGACCTTCTCACCAACCATGTAGGACACATTTCGAACCTTCCAGTCCGCATAACTCTTCTGTCGCGACTGCGCTGTACGAAGCCTCTCCTGAATCGCATTCACCTTCTCTAAGGCATCCTGAACCAAATCTGTCCCCAATAGCCTAGCCTCGCCGGGCTCGAACCAACCAACTGGAGATCTACACCGCCTCTTATACAAAGGCTCATATGGAGCCATCTGAATACTCGACTGGTAGCTGTTGTTGTAAGCAAACTTTGCAAGAGGTAGAAACTTATCTCATGAACCTCCGAAATCAATAACACAAGCACGCAACATGTCCTCCAATATCTGAATAGTACGCTCGGACTGCCCGTCCGTCTGAGGGTGAAAAGTTGTGCTCAACTCCATCTGATTACCCA
This sequence comes from Nicotiana tabacum, assembly GCF_000715075.1. Taxonomy (NCBI): domain Eukaryota; kingdom Viridiplantae; phylum Streptophyta; class Magnoliopsida; order Solanales; family Solanaceae; genus Nicotiana; species Nicotiana tabacum. Next base: position 139,225,310 of record NC_134082.1, read on the forward strand.
ACTCTCGCTGAACAGACTTCCAAAACTGGGAAGTAAACTGAGTACCCCGATCTGAAATGACAGAAACTAGAACACCATGCAGCCGAACAATATCTCAGATATATAACTCTGCTAACCGCTCTGAAGAATAGGTAGTACAGATAGGAATGAAGTGCGCGAACTTGGTTAGCTGATCCACAATCACCCAAATAGCATCGAACTTCTTTAAAGTCCGTGGAAGTCCAACAACAAAGTCCATAGTGATCCTCTCCCACTTCCACTCAAGAATAACCATCTGCTGAAGTAAGCCACCCAGTCTCTGATGCTCATATTTCACCTGCTGACAATTTAGACACCGAGCTATAAATCCCACAATATCTTTCTTCATTCTTCTCCACCAATAGTGCTGCCTCAAATCCTGGTACATCTTCGCGGCACCCGGATGAATAGAATACCGCGAGCTATGGGCCTCCTCCAAAATCAACTCTCTCAGCCCATCCACATTGGGCACACAAATCCGGCCCTGCATCCTCAACACCCCATCATCACCGAGGGTGACATCTCTGGCATCATCATGATGAACTCTGTCCTTAAGGACAAGCAAATGCGGGTCATCACACTGGCGCTCTTTGATGCGATCAAATAAGGAAGACCGAGAAGCCACGCAAGCCAACACCCGACTGGGCTCCGAAATATCCAACCTTACGAACCGATTGGCCAAGGCCTGAACATCAATTGCAAGGGGTCTCTCCCCAACTAGAATATATGCCAAACTCCCTATACTCACTGCCTTTCGACTCAAAGCATCGACCACCACATTGGCCTTTCCAGGATGGTACAATATAGTGATATCATAATCCTTAAGCAACTCCAACCATCTCCGCTGCATCAAATTAAGATCCTTCTGTTTGAACAAATGCTGAAGACTGCGATGATTAGTGAACATCTCACAATATACGCCATACAAGTAATGCCTCCAAATTTTTAATGCATGAACTATGGAAGCCAACTCCAAATCATGAACGAGGTAGTTCTTCTCAGGGGGCTTCAACTGACGAGAAGCATATGGAATAACTCTACCCTCCTACATCAATACACAACCAATCCCAACTCTTGAAGCATCACAATACACGGTATATGAACCTAAAGCTGATGGTAAGACCAATACTAGAGTTGTGGTCAAAGCCGTCTTGAGCTTCTGAAAGCTCTCCTTACACTCGTCCGACCACACAAATGAAACACCCTTCTGAGTCAATTTGGTCAAGGGCGATGCGATAGTTGAGAATCCATGAACAAACCGGTGATAATAGCCTACCAACCCAAGAAAGCTACGAATCTCTGTGGCTGAGGACGGTATAGGCCAACTCTGAACCGCCTCAATCTTCTTTGGATTAACCTGAATACCCTCGCTGGACACCACGTGCCCTAAGAAAGCCACTGAACTGAGCCAAAACTCACACTTGGAGAATTTTGTATAAAGCTTCCCCTCCCTCAATCTCTGCAATACAACTGGCAAATGCTCCGCGTGCTCCTCCTGACTACGCGAGTACACCAGGATATCATCAATGAATACTATAACGAACGAATCAAGATAAGGCCGGAACACGCTGTTCATCAAATGCATGAACGTTGCTTGGGCATTGGTTAGCCCGAAAGACATTACAAGGAACTCATAATGGCCATATCTGGTCCTGAAAGCAGTCTTAAGAATATCTGACTCCCTGATTTTCAACTGGTGATAGCCCGAACGGAGATTAATCTCGGAGAACACTCTCGCTCCCTGAAGCTGGTCAAATAAATCATCAATGCGAGGCAAAGGATACTTGTTCTTAATTGTTACCTTGTTCAATTGCCTATAATCGATGCACATTCTAATTGTGCCATCCTTCTTCTTCACAAACAATACCGGCGCACCCCAAGGTGACAGACTAGGCCGAATGAACTCTTTATCTAGGAGTTCCTAAAGTCGTTCCTTCAATTCTTTCAACTCCGTTGGTGCCATATGATACGGTGGAATAGAAATGGGCTGAGCACCCGGCACTAGGTCAATACCAAAATCAATATCCTAGGAGTCTCAGCTCCAATATCCCTCACAAACGCTAGATATGAAAGGCAACCTTTCCCAACCATACACTGGGCCTTCAAGAAAGAGATCACTCTACTAGGAACATAATCAATCGCATCACGCCACTCAATTCGCGGTACACTCGGCATACCAAAGTGACGGTCTTAGCATGACAGTCTAGAATAGCACGACATGGAGATAACCAATCCATGCCCAAAATAACATCGAAATCTACCATGCTCAATAGTAATAGATCCACTCGGGTCTCCAGACCCCCAATAGTTACCACACATGATTGGTACACACGGTCTACAACAACAGGATCGCCCACCGGGGTAGATACATGAACAGATAAAGCAAGAAACTCACAGGGCGTACCCAAATAACGAGCAAAATATGATGACACATAAGAAAAGGTGGAACCATAATCAAATAATACAGAGGCATATCTATGGCAGACTGAAACAATACCTGTAATGACAGCGTTTGAACCAATGGCGTCTGGCCTGCCTAGAAGTACATAGAAACGGGCCTGACTGCCCCCTGATCGACCTCCCCCTCTGGGGCGACCCCTGGCTGCCTGACCTCCACCTCTAGCTGGCTAGGCGTGTGGTGAAGTAACTGGAGTAGAAGTCGAGGGCTGACCCCTCTGCTAAGACGAACTAGCAACACGACGAGGGCAATGCCTCCACACATGCCCAAACATTCCACACTCAAAACAACTTACAGGTGATGGAGAAGGGGACTGAAGGGAACCCTCACACCTGAGTGACTAGCTGACGCACTCGGCATAGAAGAACCCGGAGCTGACAGGGCACGAGATGAACTCTGAGCTGGGAGGGCACTAAGTGATGACTGGTCCTGCTGAGTACCGTGATAACCATGACCCGAAGATGCCCCACGATAACCTGGGCGGGCTGACTGAGCAGGCCTGAAAGAACGACCTCTACCATGCTGGAACTGGCCCCTCGAAGGAGCACCACTGTATCTACCAGATCCTCGAGGCTTCTTGGCCTCCCTCTCCTCCCGATCCTGACGGCAAACCGTCTCAATCTCGCGAGCGATATCAACCACCTCCTCGAACGTAGCACCCAACACTCTCTCTCTAGTCATCAGAATACAGAGATGGTAGTTAAGGCCATCAACAAATCTCCTGATCCTCTCACGATCTGTCGGAACCATCCACACGGCATGATGAGCCAACTCGGGCTCGGGCACAGTAAAAATAATTTTATAATTAATTTAACAATTTTGAAAGCCAACTTATAAGACTTGATTTAGGACAAAGGGTAGTCATTAATGATTCTTCCTTCAGCAATGATATTGGTCACTAAAGGTAAAAGCTTACCCCAATTCAATATTGTTACTAAATAAATAAAGGCACTGATAAACCCATCAGTAAACTAACTTGTCTTCACTAAACCTTACTGTGTAGTCAATTTGTTGGGCATATAGTAGTTTAATCGATGTAATTGACTAGCATACTTAGGTGTCAGAATATAATTAATTCAATACTTATGTGATCTCTTCAACTTGTCCTAAGGTTGAAGGTTGAGTAGGTGACATTATTATACTGAAGGGTCATAATAGATTCAACCCAGGATAACCCGTCAACCATTTTTTGACTTTTTGGTTAAAATCCTAACCAACAAGTTGTTTTCAACCCATTATCTGAATGTCTAAATTAAGGGGAAGTTACATTGTATACCCCTTTCAAGAACCCTTAACACACTATGCTTCAATAATAAAATTACATGTAATACATATCAATTAATTACCCTACATACCTATGTAGTTATGTCACGACCGAATTCCCTGAACCCGGTCGTGATGTCGTCTCTCGTGAAGACAAGGCCAGCCAGACCAAAACAGACCACCTTTTATTAACACTTAAATACCATAAGTAGTTTTAAAACGTGATATAATAACCATAATTTGCGGAATTAACGATATCAACAGTAGAAACCATCTCAATACAGCCCAAATCGAGGTGTCACAAGTCATGAGCAACTAATAGTTCTGGATACTAGTCTACAAGATACGAAATCCGTTACAGAATTTCAAGAACATGAAAATAGGAAGATAAGGGAGGCACGGGGGCTGCGGACGCCAACAACTACCTCGTAGTCTCCGAAAATACTGCCTGGACTGGGAGGATCAACACTCAGGAGCAAACTCTGCGATGCCTGAATCTGCACACACGGTGTAGGGAGTAATGTGAGTACTCTGACTCAGTGAGTAATAATCATAAATAATGGATGAAAGCAAGAAAACACTTAAAGGCACAAAGCAATTCTATATCAAGCAGCAAAATCACTTAAGGCAGTAAATCCATGAAGAAATCAAATGAAGTTCCTTTAAACCAAGTAAAACAGGTAATTTAGCAGGTGAATAACAAGTAGAAATCCGCCCCTCGGGCACAGTAACAATCACTTAGAACAGTATCAGCCCCTCGGGCTCACTCTCGGTACAATATCAGCCCCTCGGGCTCACTCTCAGTACAGTATCAGCCCCTCGGACTCACTCACAAATCATGATGGGTACACGCGCTCACTGTGGGAGTGCAGACTTCGGAGGGGCCCCTTACGGCCCAAGCGCAATATCAAGCCATCTCGTGGCAATAAAAAGTATCTCAGGCCCTCGGCCTCATATCACTCAGCATATCATCACAAGCCCCTCGGTCATTAGTAAAATAGTAGTTCTCAGCCCAAAACATCATTTAAGTTCAAATACGAATAAAAGTGGCTGAGTTTGTAAAACAGTAAATATCAGCAGGACTGAGTTCAAGTAATAAGTCAAATAGTGAGGAATTAGTGATAAAAATCCCCGGAGGGTTCAAATAGTTGACACGAAGCCCAAATATGGCAATCAGCCCAAATCATGACGGTAACAAATAAGTTTCAGTCAAATACGCGGTAAAATCATCAATCGGGACCGACCAAGTCACAATCCCTAGTAGTAAAGGACCCTACGCTCATTACCCAGCGCGTGTCTCACCTCAATACAACACTGCAATGTGCAATCTGGTGTTTCAAACCCTCAGGACATCATTTACAACCATTACTCACCTCGAACCGGCTAATTCTCTAGCTCACGATGTCTTTGCCCCTCGAATTGGCCTCCACGCGCGTCGAATCTATCCAAAATCAGAACGAATACATCACATTATGCTAAGGGAACAAAGCCCAAGCAAAAACAATCGAATTATCACAAAATTCCAGAAATTGGTCAAACCCGACCCTGGGCCCATATCTCGGAATTTGACAAAATTCACAAAACTAGAATCCTTATACTCTCACGAGTCTATCCATACGAAAATTATCCAATTCGGATACTATTTGGGCCTTCAAATCATCATTTTATATTTTTGAAAGATTTCACAATTTTCTTCTCAAATTCCATCCCAAATCACGAATTAAATGATGAATTAAATGATAGATTCATGTACACTAGCCAAATCTGAGTTAGAATCACTTACCCCGATGAATTTTTTGAAAAACCTTCGAAATATTGCCAAAATCCGAGCTCTCTAGGTCAAAATATCAAATAATACCCAAAACCTCATATTTATAGAGTACCCCACAGATTTCCACCGCGGTCTGCACAAAACCAGTGCGGTCCGTACAAAAACGACCACGACCGTACAAGCTTTCCTCTGCAGTGATAGGCTTTAGTATTTTGGCCATAACTTTCGGTACAGATGTCCAAATTGCAATAGCTTTACATTTATGGAAACTAGACACGAAGGGCTAGAACTTTTGTTTTTGAATCATCTCAAAATTCCTTGTATATCAAAAGATATGATCTTCCAAAGTAGGACCAGTGGAATGTTCTTCACCGCGGCAGCACACCATTTTGTGCGGTCCACACAACACCTACCGCGACCGCACTTCATTTTGTGTGGTTCGCACAGCACATACCGCAGCCGCACTTCTTTTTGTGCTGACCGCGTGGTGAGTTCTGAGGCCTGCAACCCTTCTGGACCTGCTACAACTATGATTTTTGGCCTAAAACATCCCGGAGCCTACTCGAAACTCCCGGAACTTCAAACCAATTGTACCAACACATCTCATGACATCGGTCAAACTTGTTCAAAACTTCGGAACGCTCACAAAAATATCAATCACCAATTTAACATAGGATTTTCAAGCCTAAGAACTCCAAGAACTCTTAAATTATGCTTTCGATCAAAAAGTCTATCAAATCTCGTCCGTATGACCTAAAATTTTGCACACACATCCCAAATGACACAACGAAGCTACTGTCACTCTAGGAATTCCATTCCGACCCCAATATCAAAATCTCGCCTATCAACAGGAACCGCCAAAATATTAACTTCGCCAATTTAAGCCTATATCTTCTCTACAACTCCAAAACCCATTCCGATCGCGCTCCTAAGTCACAAATCACCTCCCGAAGCTAACCGAACCATCAAAACTCACTTCTGAACCTTCTAACACATAAGTCAACATTCGATTGACTTTTCCAACTTAAGCCGTCTTAAAAGAGACTAGGTGTCTCATTTCTTACCATATCCTCTCCGTACTCGAACTAATCAATCCGATCACATAAAACATGGATAACGAAGTGTAAAGAAGCTAAAATAGAGGAAAACGGAGCGATAACTCATGAGACGACTAATCGGGTCGTCACAAGTTAATGGGCAATAACTACCTAATAAATATGTCCCCTTAATTAAAGGAAGCTATATATTCAAAGCATATACAAAGCAAATCCAGTGAAAATCTTACTCCATCCGTTTCAAACTTGGACCAAAATTAAAGAATAAAAAAGGATTATCCATTAAATATTTTTTCTTACTATGGGAACCTTTGTCGTTATAGAAGTTTATCTTCTTCTATACATTATAAAAAATACAGTAAACTAATCATTGTATACTATTAAAGAATATTAATATTCCAAGTAAAATAATATATACACAATAAATATAATAAAAGTATGTTTGATTTGATTATTATATTCCAAATTAGAATATTGTGGTATGTTTGGTTTGAATACTATATTCCAAATTAGAATATTATGGTATATTTGATTTGAATATTGTATTCCAAATTAGAATACTGCGATATGTTTGGTTTTGAATATTGTATTCTTTATTAGAATATTATATTGTGTTGGTTTGAATACTATATTCTTCATTAATCAATTGTAATTTGGTATGTTTGGTTTGGATAATGTATTGCACATTAAAATATTTTGGTATGTTTGGTTTCAATATTGTATTCTATTAGAAAACTATGGTCTGTTTGGTTTGAATATTGTATTCCAAATTAGAATATTGTGGCATGTTTGATTTGAATATTATAGTGTATTGGTTTGAATAGTATATTCTAATAGTTCTGTAGTTTAAATATTGTATCACAAATTAAAATATTTTTAACGTATTTTAATTTTTCTTTTGATTATATAGATGTAAGAGAAAAACAAAAAAAGATGAAACACTTCATCTAACAAATAAATGATAAAGAAGTATTGTCTTGTACAAAATAAATATTTCATTTTCATATTCTTCCTCCTTTTGCACCCACAGGACATAGGAAATGTTTCGAGAGGGTTGTTTATTTAGAACATGAAATCATTTGATGGAAAGCTTTCGAGAGGATTGTTTATTTCGAGGGGTTCAGATGTTTGGTGAAAATGTATGATCCTAATTCTTTGGGATGATGGAGTGTTTTAAGAGATTTATTAAGTTGGAGTGAGATAATCTAATCCCTTAAAATGTGGAATTTGTTTAATGACATATAGATATATTAAAGATGTAAAAAGTAAATAAAATTTTATAAAGTAGGTATAGAATGTAAAATAAATATTTTAAATATATATGAAGTTAACTGATGTTTTCAATGGGTATACCGCGTAGATTCCCCCTAAATTAATGTACTCAATAAGGTATCCCATTGTCGAACTAAATACCGAATGAAATAAAAAAAAACTCTGGCCAAATCGTAACAAGAAATTATTAAAATGAATTTTTACATTCCTATACCATATAGGAAACTATATTACCCTTAATGTTTAAGGTTTGATATAATTACATTTAGTATACCTAATTACCAATTATGTACTATTAGTGATTTTTAAGGGTATTAATTACACTCCTAATTTAATGGTACTGTATATTCTTCTAATATCACTCCCCCCACGTTTCTCTCTCTAATTCCTACACCTTCACCCACGTTTCCCTCCCACACCCATGATTTCTGTATCAAAATTTCATTATTTCTTCCATAGCCAAGACACTGTCGGCACCTCTACAATCTTGTCCTAATGTTTTTGTGCCCGGGGAAGATGAGCACAAGCCTGATCGATTTGATGGTTATGATTTTGGGTTCCTTCAGTAATATAAGAGGAAAGGAAAAGAGAGCAGCAATTCTACCATTGACAGCCATTAAAAAGCTTTGAATTCAAATTTTTGGGTTTTCAAAAATCATTATTTATTTAGATTGGGTGTTGTTGTAAATAATTGGGAATATGGTTTGGAGTTTATATCTCAATTTTGAGGGGTTTTGTTGAAGATTAGACTTGGTTTTGGCTGAATTTCAGATTGAAACTCGAAGAAGAAGAAGAAGAAGAAGAAGAAGAAGAAGAAGAAGAAGAAGAAGAAGAAGAAGAAGAAGAAGAAGACATGACATGCATAATATTGCAGCAATTGTAGATAAATTGTAGAAAAATTGTAGACTGTTGTTTATTTATTTTTGAGCTTTTGTATTTTTGTGTTAAAAGTTTTGATGGGAGCTTGTTATTCCACTCCGTCTGTTTTGGAGCTAACTTGTGTAAAGGAGAAGATGTTTTTTAAGTTATATATATTGCTATACCTTTAAATTCAAGAAAGTAAGGTTGTATTGTATTTAAAGAGACATGAATTTGTAGAATATGTTGAATGTGAGGAATGAGTCAAATAAGACTCACAATGGCTTGTTTTCTACATTTAATCTACAACAAACTACATATCATTTGAAAACTTAATATGAAAATACAGAATTTCAATGTTTCTACAAATTATCTATAAAATTTCTACAAACTCTTCATAACAGAATTTATCTTTATTTTCATGCATGTTCGTCTGGAACACTAAAGTTACTTGATATGCCAACATCTCCCGTTATAGAGGAATACAACTTATCTATAATTTTCTACAACTTTCACATATTATTTCCACCAGTTAAATATAACTACAATAACATAACATTTGAGCTTTGTGTTTTTGTGTTAAAAGTTTTGATGAGAGCTTGTTATTCTACTTCGTCTGTTTTGGAGCTAACTTGTGCAGAGGAGAAGATGTTTTTTAAGTTATATATATTGTTATACCTTTAAATTCAAGAAAGTATGGTTGTACTGTATTTAAAGAGGCGTGAATTTGTAGAATATGTTGAATGTGAGGAATGAGTCAAATAAGACTCACAATGACTTGTTTTCTATATTTATTCTACAATAAAACTGCATATCATTTGAAAAATTAATATCAAAATATAGAATTCCAATGTTTCTACAAATTATCTACAAATTTTCTACAAACTGTTCATAACAGAATTTATCTTTATTTTCATGCATGTTCGTCTGGAACACTAAAGTTACTTGATATGCCAACATCTCCCGTTATAGAGGAATACAACTTATCTACAATTTTCTACAACTTTCACACATTATTTTCACCCAGTAAAATACAACTACAATAACATAAAACTTACATACAAATTTTATACAATATGTCTTTTGTATATTTTGTATCTGATTTATACATAGTAAAAATAATTTTCATGCAACTAATTATTTATTATACAACTTATCTACAAATTATCTATAATTTTCGTACATTATTTCTACTAAGTTATATACAACTACAATATAATACCACTTAAATATAATTTTTATACAATGTTGTTCAACTTTCATACAATAGTTAAATGAATAAAAGAAAAATAAATAAACAACAGAATACAATTTTTCTATAATTTATCTATAATGTTTCTACAATTTCTGCAATATAATGTATGTCATGTCTTCTTCGAGTTTCAATCCGATATTCAGCCAAAACCAAGTCTAATCTTCACCAAAACCCCTCAAAATTGAGATATAACTCCAAACCATATTCCCAATTATTTGCAACAACACCCAATCCAAACAAATAATGATTTTTGAAAACCCAAATTTGAATTCAAAGCTTCAAAGCTTTTTAATGGCTGTCAATGGTGGAATTGCTGCTCTCTTTTCCTTTGCTTTGTATTACTGAAATTTGGACACAATTGCGTTTGATGTAGAAGAATTGTAGAAGATTTAGTCGTTTTTGATTTGTGAAATCAGAAAAAAGTTTGAAACACAGTGTATCGAAAAAGTAGAGACGTTAAATTTGAAACGAAACTGACGAAGAAGATTAATGAGCGTGATTTGCGTTGCGGAAGATCTGGAAGAATATTTAGTCCCTCAATTTTAGCGCGTCTAAATAAGGAAGCCTACAACTACAATGATTCCCTATTTAATGAATTGTATATATTTTGTAGAAATACTATTAGCATGAAGGGTAATATGCAAACTATGAACATATTTGATAATATAGTTTCCTATATGGTATAAGAGCGAAAATTTCCCTTTTTAAAACCAGTGTACATCACATTATTTGGGTGTGATCCTTTTCCGAACCTTGTATATATAAATATAGAATACTTTGTACATTGAGTTAACCTCACGGTAGATGACTTGTGTTATCACTCACTACAACGCCCCACATTCATTAATCCTAAAACATCTTGGACTACTTGATCATGACTCGTTTCTTTTACTTAACTCGCTCGGATTTGTTCTAGAGGTGGGCATATATCGGGTAAAACCGATAACCCGAACCATTAATTACTTATTGGGTTATCGGTATTGGGTTATTGGGCTAATGGTTCGGTAACGGGTAAAAAAAATTTCTTATTGGGTTATCGGTTCGGGCTCGGTTTATCAATTCTGTTATTGGGTAAACCGATAACCCAATAAGGGTTTACTAATTTACTAGTCTACCCTTTAGTCTAGTAATACTAGGGTTTCATTTTCATTATTTCATATACTGCTTTGCTTTCTCCGCTGTCCGCCTCACTCACTCCCTCAGTCCTCAGTCGTTACCCTCAGTCCTCAGTCCTCAGTCCTCACCCTCAGAAGTCAAACCTCACCAGTTCTTCGCCAGTCCGCCACCGGCCACACGGCTCAAGCAGTCAAGCCCTCACCAGTTCTTTGCCTCATGACTCACGCAGTCACGCCCACACGACTGAGCCCGTCAAAACTCAGTTTTCTTTATCTTTTTCCAGCAAAACATTGCACTAAGATTAGTGTTTCATATCTCATTTCTGAATTCGTCTTAGTTTGGTATCTTAGAAATCAATTTTTGCATATTTTCCTTTTTTATGAAGCTCGAGAAATGGTTTCCCTAAAATGTTTGGTTTCTTGAATTTATACTACACTGATTGTTTGGTTTCCTTTTTCATACTATACTGATTTATACTACACTGATTTATACTATAACATCATGCAAATTTAGTGGGTAACATCCTGAAAATTTGGTGTTGTATAACAAACGAAGGTGGTGTTTTCTTTCTCTGTTGTCCGTACTTATCTTTTATTTTACCCTGCTTGATAGTTGCTGCTTAGAGCCTTAGACTGAGTTGTTTCCCATCCTCACTTGTTTATTGTCTATGTTGTGGCAGGAAGTATTGAGCATTTATTCAAAAAATATGTGTTTCATTTTAAGATTTTAAGCTAAATATGTAGTTATACGTGTTTCATTTTAAGATTTTGTTGTCTCACTGCTTGATTTCTTTTAAATCAAATTCACAGTGACACAAAAACATGACTGAAAATATCATGATTGATAAGGTGATTGGTGAAAGTGGAGCTTCTAATTCAAATGTCACATCACAATCTCAATCAGTTCAATCGAAAGCAAAAAAACAAAGAAAAAAGAGGTATGTTGCATGGGAATATTTCGACCAAATTATTGATCCGGAAGAAAATCAAAAGGGTGTTTGTAAACATTGCAAAAGAGAATATTTTGCCGATTCAAAAGATAATGGTACGAAATCACTCCTTACACATATGGCCAAGTGTTTAAAAATGCCTTTAGATGTTGCAAAAAGTCAATCAAAACTAGGCTTTAACCCTATTCCGGGGGGTAATAAGGGTGATGTAGCTGTTGTTCCTTGGAAATTTGATCAAGAACAATGTAGGAAGGCTTTGTGTCGTATGGTGATCGTTGATGAACTTCCTTTCAGCTTTGTTGAAAAGGAAGGTTTTATGAATTTTATGAAAGTTGCACAACCTTTTTTTCGAATTCCTTCACGTAGAACTGTGACTCGGGACTGTTTTGATCTTTTCAATGATGAAAAACGTAAGTTGGTGAAGCTTTTTAAAGATCAGAGAGTTTGCCTTACCACTGATACTTGGACTTCCTTACAACGAATAAACTATATGTGTATTACTGTTCATTGGATTGATAGTGAATGGAAAATGCATAAAAGAATTGTCATCTTTTGTCCAATTTCTAGTCATAGGGGGAAGATATGGAAAATAGTATTGTTAATTGTTTGAAAGAGTGGGGGTTACAAAAGATTTTCACTGTCACAGTTGATAATGCTAGTTCAAATGATGTGACGGTGAAGGAGCTTTCTAAGAAGTTAACTAAATGGGGGACCAATTCTATGAATGGTAAGCACCTTCACGTGAGGTGTATGGCTCAATGTATGAATCTTGTTGTTCAGGATGGTATAAAAGAATCAATTGTGTCTATTGAACATATTAGGCAAGCAGTGAGATATATCAGGCAGTCTCCTGCTAGGTGGAAAAAGTTTCAGGAATGTTGTGATGAAGGAAATCTAGTTAGGAAATCTTTATGTTTGGATGTTCCTACAAGGTGAAATTCTACATACTTGATGTTGAACAGGGCTATTGAATATGAGAGTGCAATTTTAGAATATGTTGATCATGATATTGGCTTGTCACATCATCTTGAGTTTGTTGATATTGTAAATGGAAGTCCTGCAGGTACACTTTTGAGTAGTGATTGGGGGGATGTAAAGAAATTGACAAAATTTCTTGAAATCTTTTATAAGCTTACTGTAAAGGTATCTGGCTCACTTTATGTTAATCAAATCATCATTTTCTTGAAATTTGTGAAGTTGTTGTTTACTTGAAACAATTGATATTAAATGAAGATGTTTTGTTGGGTTCAATGACAAAGAAGATGAAGGAGAAATTTGATAAGTATTGGGGTGATCCAGAAAAAATGAACAAAATGATTTTCATTTCATGTGTTTTGGATCCTCGGTACAAGTTTGATTCTGTTAGTTTTGCACTTGCGAAAATGTTCGAAGAGAAAGGGCCAATTATCGTGAAGGGAGTGCATACATACATGACTTCATTGTTTGATAAGTATGTAAAGTCTTATTCAAAAGATAAAGTTTGTCGTCCCTCTTCATGTTTATCTAACTTTTCATTGGACACAATGGAAACTTCAAATGGATCTTTTGGTTCTTTCTTTGAAGAATTAAAAAGACATAAAGTTGGGATTGGAGGTTCAGATTCTAAATCAGAATTGGAAAAATATCTTACAGAAGAAGTTGAAAATGAAATAGCAGACGGTAATATATTGCTTTGGTGGAAAGTAAACTCACCTAGATTCCCCATTCTTGCTGAGATGGCTCGGGATGTATTATCTATTCCTATTTCAAATGTTGCATCTGAATGTGCATTTAGCACTGGAGGGCGTATTCTTGATTCATTTAGGAGTTCATTGACTCCTAAATTGGTGGAAGTTCTCCTGTGCCTTCAAGATTGGCTTCGAAGTGAGCCATTACCTGTAAGTGTTGAGGAAGATTTAGATGTTCTCGAGCAACTAGAACAAGGTAGCAATATTTTAATTTGTTTGATTGTATATTATTTTTATAAATAGTTTATTTAATATTTTTGTTGTTTGACTTGTTAATATTATTATCATAGATTTTGCCAATCTTGGAAACGAACCCTGCGATGATGATATGTAGAATCTTAGATAGTTGTAAGTTAAAACTTTGGTAAGTTAATTATTCAACTTATATAACACATAGTATGATTACAAATATTACTTGCTTAATATATTTTCTTGTTATGTTTAATAGGTGTAACCATGCCTCGACTTTGTGGTCTCAAAGCTATCTTACATGTTTGGAGTCACTATGAAAGGATTGAAGAATGTGATGATGGATGGTGGAAAGTAAGATGTAGTTATTGTCATCTTGTTTTATATATTATGTTTGGACTTTGGACTTGTTAATCCTAAGGTTGCTACTACTTTGCATTATTATTAATGTGTTTGAACTATTACTTTGGAGTTTGGACATTACTGTGTATACATCTGTTTTTGGGTTGTGAAAGTTGGGATCTTTTTATCTCCTATTTTTGTTAGATTGGAATTTTGAGCTGTTTGCATTTTGTATGCACATGCAATTGAGGTACTGCCGTACTGGGTATGTTTAGTTTGAGGCAAAAAATGTACAGCTTTGTGTGCTGAAATTATTCAGTGAGAAGTTTAACTTTAAACTGAAATTATTGTGAGAAATATTGGTTTTATGTGCAGCTTTGTGTGCAGTTTATGTGCAGTTTAAACTGAAGTTTAAATTCATCAAATGCTTGTAGTTCTAGCGTTCTGCGGCTTCTGCCACAATATATAGCAGCTTCCAGTAAACTTTGTACAAACGTTCAGCAATCAACACTATTAATTTTAGTTTTACCTTATCGGGTAAACCGATAACCGAACCGATAATGATCAATAACCGATTAACCGATACCCGATAACCAATATCTTATCGATTTGGTTATCGGATTATGATATTTGTAAACCGATAACCGATAATATTCAAAACCGAACCGAACCGACCGATGCCCACCCATAATTTGTTCAACCTTGACCCGGACTGATTTCTTTGTCTTTGAGATAGAATGAAGATTATGTGGGGCACTGGAGCTACAACTATCAAGTAAAGTTTCCACTTGATTCATGTATGGAGTAGGAATTACGAAGGGTAGAAATACCGCACTTTCATAGTTTCACTTGGTTTTGAGTAGCTTTGATTGGAGCAAGATGCACTTTACAAATACAAAAAAAAAACAATTTTCAGTCCTACGCACTAAAATTTTAAAAAAAGTATTCACACAATTATATTTCTTATAAATTATATAGACAAATTTCTAAAATATCTAATCATTAATTAATAATCCGATAAAATGTTGTTTTATATGGAGTATAAGATTAAGAAAATATATAGCACCGTCACAAGAAAGCAGCCAGCTGTGGATGAGCAAGGTTTGATCTGTATTTGGTACAAAGCAAGTTGGTTATTCCTTGCATTGATTGAAGTGATGACCAGCTCACATACTATCCTCACCTAACTCATATTACTATGAAGTTCATTACTTTGACTTATCCAAATTCTGTTTCAACTTTTTATTTATTTATTTTAATCCGCCCATAATTGTCCCCGTAAGAGATTCAAATGTAGTTTGTAATGAGTGAATGGTAAATTCTTTTCTTTCCACACTCTATTTTTGTGTTGTTGAAACTTGTAATTTGAAGCTTAAGCGAGTCACTCTTCAAAGATACAATAATTGTTTAAACTTCTTCAAATAATATATCAATGAGCCTTTATGTTTTTATTTTACGATTTAACCACTATAAAAAAGATTAGAGGAAAAAGTGAGTTTTTCAGTCTCAAAAACATAATATAAATATAATCTCGACGTGTCACGTCAGATTGCAAATATGTATTAAGTGATATAAGGCCGGAGTCTTAATAAGTTGTGAGACGAAACTACATACACTAAATTAAACAATGCACAGTATATTCTATCTGAACACAAAAAAACGAAGAAGAAAAGAAAACATTCATAATATGATTAAACTGAGGCAGCTCAAGAAGCTAGGAGTTCGATCGCTATTTTATAATGATAGTATCCAAAAGTGACACACTTTGCTTGAGTGCTTGTACAGCAAGGGTCAAGAACACATATGGTTGGCACTCGTCGACTTTATAATTCATTTCAGAGTTTCGAGGGTCTTTAACCTTACTATTCTGTCATCTTAAAAGGCTGGAAAGCATATCATTCGTGAAGATTTTGCTGAAGTACATATTGTTTAAAAGTAAATAACAATAAACATTTAGAAAATGTGAATCAGACAATTGAAGAGAAACGTATATTTTTAGTTACTCTTAAAAAATAATAGCCGGTAAAATATATATATATATATATATATATATATATATATATATATATATATATATTATAATTTTTTACTAGTGGCTAATTAGTTTTGACCGACCGACCAATTTTGTATTTTGTCCAAAATTGAAAGAAAGGGTGTGTAATGTCATACTTGTACTGTTGTATATGTTGACAATCTCCTTGTAGGGCTATGCATAATTTGGTAAATATCGAATTACCATATTGAAATCGAAAATTTTGGTATTTAGTATTCGGTATGGTATTTGGTTTGAGTTTTTAAAAAAATTGGTATTAGATATTTTAAAATAAAATACCAAAATACTGATACTGTACCGAAATATATATTACTTCGTATTACACAATATACATTTATTAATTATAATATGAGTATAAAAAATCTAAAATTTTACTTTTCTTTATTCTCTAAGCAAGTAACACGACATTTCTAATGATCAAACTTATTTCTTTATGTATAATTTTCTCGCTTTGGGTTGATATTTGTTAGTTTTGGATAGAACTTTTGTAAACAAACTTTTTTTATTTTGTACTTTTGAATACTTTAATTAAAAATATTACAATTTATGGCTCTATACACAAGTTAATATTCAAATAAAATAAGCCGAAGTTATCAAACCGAATAAACCGAAATCGAAAGGAAAAAAATCAAACCACATCGAATTTAATTAGGTACGATAATGATATAACATTTTAAAAAACCGAATATCAAAAATACCGAATCGAAATATCTAAATACCGCACCATATCTGACCCACGAACACCCAACCTCCTTGTACTTCCAAGTTATGAAACGAAACTACATAGCTAGCTTGGAACCATAGTCCATAGACAGTGACAGCGATAGCAGTTCTCTTGTGCGTGCAACAACGGCTATAGAAATCAAATAAATAGTAGTATGCATCCATTAATATTGTAAACTTTCAATCGTACACACGAAAAAATTGATTAAATTTCAAAATCAACAGCTGGCATACTTAATGATACACAACAAATTCAATGAGAGGAACATTTGGAGGAGAAAATTTTGGGGAAACGTAAGTTCCAACCACTGTTTAAGGACATTTGCGGGTGTCGTTATGAGTAGTAAGGTTGAAGTAGCAAGGGCAAGCTTCATAATTTCCAGAAGTCCCTGGTGGCACGCAGTGGCAGGTACGGCAGCAACTTCCACATGCTCTGTTGCATAGATTTGGCCTAGACGACTCGCTGCACCTATATTCACAGGCTCCTGTACAATCTGCAACATAGTCGAATTCAGAATTTAGAGTTAATGAATTCAGAATAATCGTGATATGATTATATATTAGTCGTGGAGGAAATATATATGTAGTAAATGTTATATTACCTAATGGCTTTGGAGCTTGAGGGCTTGGTGCTGGTGGCTTACTGTTGTTTCCCTGCACCAAACATTACAAAATCGAACGTTATTTCAAGATGAAAGAGATCGAGTTAAAACATGATATGCTATTTGAGCTTTAAAAAAAGAGGAATTAACCTGTTGAAGAGCATGAGTGAAATGGACAAGCACAAGTGATGCAATAAGCAAAGCAGCAAATGCCTTTTGGAATGCCATTGTTTCAGATAAACAAAGGGAATAGGAGTAGAAAGGAGAAAACTGATCAGAGCTCTGAAATCTGAGCTGGCCTCCACTATGGATGTGAAGTAAAGAGAAGAGTGATGTATTTATAGCACAAGCCAACACTACTTGACAGTCCACAGAAGACGTTGCCATTGACAGAGGCGGAACCAGGATTTCAAGTTTATGGGTTCGTAATTCTAATCTTTTTAATTTATTGGGTTCTAAATTAATAATTTATACATATTCAATGAATTTTTTAAGACAAATATAGGGTTCGAACCAAAACTACT
Organism: Nicotiana tabacum; assembly: GCF_000715075.1. NCBI lineage: Eukaryota > Viridiplantae > Streptophyta > Magnoliopsida > Solanales > Solanaceae > Nicotiana > Nicotiana tabacum. The sequence goes on from NC_134082.1 coordinate 139,243,485, forward strand.
GGGTTCGGCCGAACCCAGTAACTACACTCTAGCTCCGCCCCTGGGTGTGGACATCGGTAGGCTTATATTTTTATCGAGCTCGAGTGTTCATCTGGTCCCTAGTTAATTCAACTGTTTAACTTAGTAGTACATATTATGCCAAGTTCAAGGGGCTATATTGGTATTTAGCCTTAATATTTCAACTTCGGATGTAGAACAAGTAAAAGGTTGGCACGAAATTGGATGGTTACAACTTTTGATTCGAGTGGATTTAAAAGACAGTCAAAATAGGAATCCGGAACCAAAATGTGGTTTTTTTGATTCAAAATATGCAAATAAATGTTAAAAAAAAAGTTACCAAACTATATATAACGCCACAAATAGTGGCGCTATACAGTAACGTTAACTGCACCGTTACTGTATAGCGCCACTATTTGTGGCGCTATACATAGTAAAGCTGACATACCTTACATAGCGTCATTAATAGTGGCGTTATACCCCTTATTACCTGACCTCACCAATAATTTCTGGGTTCAATAATTTAAAAGCGTATAAAGCCACTTTTTGTGGCGCTATATACAAAAAAAAAAAAAAAAAGAAAACCCGGCTAGCCATTTCCTATATAAACATCGTAGAATCGCCACAACTTCATTCAAATTTTTTTTTAACTCTTGTTGGTTTCTATTGTTGTTAAATTCTCCAGCATTTTTTCATTATGTCTGAAGAACGTAGAATAAGAGTATCATTATATTGGGGGGTGAGGTTGTGATGGAGAATAACTCTGTGGGCTACAGTTTACCTACTAAGTGTAATGTTAAATTGCCACTTTCAATGGAGTACGAAACATTGATATCGTTGTTATGCAAAAAAATGAGTATGAGAAAACGTTCAGTGATACTCAAAGTAACCGGAAGATATCCGTATTCCGTTATGCCGCAAGGGGTTGCTTTTTACTCAGAGTTTAACATCGACGATGATGACACTTTGAGTGATTTCGTGAGGACTCCGGACGAATGCCGGGAATTTCTTGTAATCACAATGTTGGAGATGTACGTGAAGGTCGAAGACGTTCCAAAAAATGAGGTTGTGCGTAGTAGAGATAACCCTCAGTCATCGGGTGGTTATTCTGGATCAGTTTTTGCCGGACATGTTCCGGATGAAAGATTTTTTCTTGATTTAAATTTATCACCGTCGGCGAATGAGCAGCGAGAAAATAATTTATACCCTGTTTTCCATAATTCACAAGAAGAGTGGTAAACTTCAATTTTCATTTGTGTTAATTATGTATATTTTTGGCGTATTGAATTAATTTTAACGCTCATTTATTTAATAGGGGGTACCGGCCGGATATGAATTTTACAAGTGGCTCATCCGGTAGTCACCACCTAATTAAAAACGTCCATCATGGAATGTCATCACATTACGACTTGTAAGTGAAAAACTATAGCCATATATAAAGCATTTATTAATTTAGTAGCTTATATTTTTGTTGAAATGTGCAGTGAAAACGAGCAAGTTGAACTACCCGTACTCACTCAATTGCCCGAAAACGACGTATTACATCAAGATCTGGCAGATGCACAGAGTGAGGAAGAGAACAACGATTACGATAACAATGCCGATGAATCGGGAGACGAGACACCATTTGCTCGTGAGAATGGTGATGAAGAGGACGAGGAGGAAGGACCCGATTTGAAGAGAGCCCCCATAGACGAAAAGTGTACGAGTCTGAAGTGCCGTTTCATTCAAGGGAGATTCCTTATATTGATAACTTGCCAGCCGTGAGCTCTCACAAGGGATTTTGATGAAATTCGGGCAGCAATGTGGGATGAGTCTAGACCAACGGTGCTTGCAAAGGGGATGCTTTTTCCTGATAAAGCACGCGTAAGCAGGGCTTGTAAAATGCATAATGTTAAAGAGTGTCGTGAGATGCAGGTATCGGAGTCAAGTCCGACGGTATGCAAGGCTATTTGCCGCAGGTGGTTTTAGCCATGTAATTGGATGTTGCGTGCGTCGAAGAAGAAGACAGGTATGTGAAAAGTGGGTAAATACATTCCCACCCACACATGCGAAATGGACACTTTCAACGGGAATCACTTCAACTTGGATATTGACTTGATATCTCTTGTACTTATTCTGCACATCGAAGCGTCCATAAGGTATAAAATCAACGAGTGCATTACAGCAGTCCACCAGGAATATGGCTACACAATTACTAAAAGAAAGACATATCTTGGGCGCAAAAGGGGTGTTGAATTTATGCCAGTGCCTATGAAGAGATTAGAGAAATACAGACGGCGAGCACATTGGCATTCCTTTTTGCAATATGATAACGAACGAGGTATTTTTGAAGTTCGCACCGCTATCCATAATAATCGGGGTAATAATGTACATACTGTAAATGAATCTACAAGGTTATGCTCATGTGGGAAATGGTCAATCTACCACATGCCTTGTTCACATGCCATCAAATGTTTTCAACGTGTTGGTTATGCGGAGACCAACTATATTGATCAATAATATAGTGTTTCCAAATACCTAAACACATATAGTGGTCAGTTGCAACCAGTGGGTTCTGAGCATTACTGGCCCCCAGAACCATTTAAAATGGTGTGTAACAAGTCCTATTTGCGTAAAAGACAGGTGTAGAAGAGAACGCGTATACGAAACCAAATGGATGTTAGTGATACCGTATATGCGCGCAAATGTGGTATATGCTCGCAAACAGGCCACGACCGTAGAAAATGTCCTTTGGGTGGCAACAATAATTAAGCTCAGGGCGGGTGTTCTTCTATTGTACCTAACTACCCATGAGTTCATGTTGTAATAATTAGTTGTTATGTATACGATTTAAATATTTATGAAATAATATTTTCTTGTTTGTTAATTATGATTTGTACTTTCCCTTTTTACCTATTTAAATAATAATTTAATATAATTATCGGTATATTTATTATGTGTGTGTTGTCTTGTCGATATCACGATATTTAATACGCAAAATATAGCGCCATTATATATGGCGCTATGTGTGTCTTGTCTTGTCGAACTGAAAAAGCTGAAAAAGCTGACCGGCTGACATAAAGTCGTCTTGTCAACATCATGATAAGGTGCCATTAGATATGGCGCTATCTAATATAGCGCAATTAGATATGGCGCTATCTAATATAGCGCAATTAGACATGGCGCTATCTAATATAGCGCCATTAGATATGGCGCTATATGTGTGTTGTTTCGCCTATAAATGATGGGGTCATTGTAGTTATTTTGTGTGCTAAAAATTTCCCCCAAGAAATATTTCATTAAAAGTAAGTAAGGTTTTTTATTATAAGCAAATATTTCACAAATGGCTCAACCTGGTCGTCCACCAATTTGCTTATGTGGAAAACCATGCATGATGGATTGTGGGTGGGAAGGTGCTAACGCTGGACGCCGCTATTGGTGCTGTATGAACACGTTGTACAAGCAACCCGACGAACCTACTTGTGAATTTGATGAATGGGCTGAGGAACCATGTTATCAGGAAAGCTACAGGGATAAATTACAGGAATTTCATAATATGTGGTTATACCAGCATAGAATACAAAAGGAGGGAGATAGAATTATTACAGAAATGAGGGAGAAACTGAAGGAGGTGGAAGATAAAAAATGGAGAGCAAAATGGAATTGTGAAGCACACAAGGAACACAACGAAAAATATAAACGGGAACTTGCGGAGGTGAATGCGAGAGTGAAAGAGTTAGAAGAAGAAAAAGAACAAATGGAAGAAAGAGTTATAATTATGGGTTTCATGCTAGATTTTCTGAAGCCCATTGGTACCAAACTATCATTAATAATTTTATGTTTTTTTAATAATTTTTATTCATATTTATTTAATAACTTAATTGTAAAAATTATATATATAATTTTTATAATTATGGGTTTATATATATATATATATATATAATTTTTATAATTATGGGTTTCGTGCTAGATTTTCTGAGGCCCAGTAGTACCAAACTATCATTAATAATTTTATGTTTTTTTAATAATTTTTATTCATATTTTTTAATAACTTAATTGTAAAAATTATATATATATATATATATATAAATTTATATATTTTATAATTATGGGTTTCATGCTAGATTTTCTGAAGCCCAGTGGTACCAAACTATCATTAATAATTTTATATTTTTTAATAATTTTTATTCATATTTATTTAATAACTTAATTGTAAAAATTATATATATATATATATATATATATATATATATAAATTATATTATAATTATGGGTTTCGTGCTAGATTTTCTGAGGCCCAGTAGTACCAAACTATCATTAATAATTTTATGTTTTTTTTATAATTTTTATTCATATTTTTTAATAAATTAATTGTAAGAATTATATATATATATATATATATATATATAATTATGGGTTTCGTGCTAGAATATAAGATAATTAAACAATTACTACACAATACTACGCTACAAGGCTCTAAATTTTACTACGCTAAAAGGGTCTATGTTTTACTACGCTAAAAAGGTCTACATTTTACTACGCTAAAAAATAATCTAAATTAAACGGCATAGAAACACATAAATATACATGAGGATATTAATAAACACATTTTTAGACTAATTTACATATTTTTATACAACACTAAAATTAAATCCGGATAAAATTTAACATGCTAGTTTCGGAAAAAATAAATACAAACCGAAATAGAACACATACAAATCAAGTAATATGCATTGTTATAAAAGTTTCAACTTAAAATAAATCGAAATACCTCGATTTAGAATTTTCGGAATGTAAATAGATCGAAATTTTGACTCCGGAATAGTGAATCCACAATAACACGAAGCTCTACTCGACAGTGGGACCACCAATATTCAACTTTTATGTGCCGGGGGGATCCAATTTTTTTTTTTAAATTGGGGCAGAATCGGGGAGGGGGGGGACCAGAAGGGAGTAAGAAATGAGGGAGATGAAACGAAGAAGAAGAAGACGGGAGGATTTGTATTAAGGGGTATAGCGCCACTATTAATGGCGCTATGTGTGATGGTAATAAGGGGTATAGCGCCACTATTAATGGCGCTATGTAAGGTGTGTCATCTTTACTATGTATAGCGCCACAAATAGTGGCGCTATACAGTAACGGTGCAGTTAACGTTACTGTATTGTGGCGTTATATATGGTTTGGTAATTTTTTTTTACCACTTATTTACATATTTTGAGTCAAAAAAAACCACATTTTAGTTCCGAATTCGTCAAAATAGATCTCGCCCCAGTCAATGTTGGCCGTCTTTGGCCAATTGGCCTCAAAATTCTTCTATTTCAACCACTGTCCGGTCTATTACTTTTTCCTATTTCTGACAGTACTTTACCTTAATTTTATCTTTTTATGTGGTCCTTGTTTAAGTCTGATATTTTGCATTTTCCCTACTGGTTTTCTAAGATGATTTACAGCTTGTTTGGATGGTTGTTACCTATCGTATCGTATCGTTACTTTAAATATAATGTTTATTTTGATTGTTATTTAAATTTTATTGTATCGTATCGTTAAATTCGTCGTTACGTAACGATGAAATGTGTCACTTTATGTAACGACCGATTTGGTGTGGTTGCGTCGTTTCCTTGTCTTTTTCTGTCAATCTCACCCTTCATTATTATTAAATAATTTTATTTTATCACTTACTCTACTTTTTTATATATCATATCATATTTTTTTTTATAATAATATAGCAAGTTTATTCATCATATTACTGGTGCGTGATACCATGAAGCGATGACAAAACGACACAATCCATCCAAATATTGTATTTAGCAAACGATACAATACATTACAATATAATACGATACGATACATTATAAAACGATACGTAACAACCATCCAAACAAGCTGTTAGGCGAATTCAATAATTTTATGATTTAGTTTCTAAAAATACATTTTTGGGCCTAAGACGTAGATACAAATTTTGGAGAAATATATTTTTAGCTCGATACCTATAATAATAGGAGATAATTAATATATATAATAATAATAATAATAATAATAATAATAATAATAATAATAATAATAATAATAATAATAATTATAAAAATTTAAATAAAGCTTTTATATTCGGTTTGGTTCGATTTTTTCAATTATTTTTTTTATTAAAATCAAAATCAAACGAAACCTAAAAAGTATCTATTTTTTTGGATCAATTTAATTCGATTTTCGGTTTGACTCAATTTTTGTGATTGTTACGAACATCCTAGCTGTTAGTGTTATCAATCATTCTCATATTAACGTCACTTTCATGTTTCCCCAAAATCTACTTGTCTCAGTGATGATGTGCTGACAAGAAATGGTAAGTAGCTTCGAAAGTCGTACTTCCAGCTTAGCTTGACTATATGTCTATATTCTTGAAAAAGAGTTTATTCGAATGTGTTCCTTTTATATACTCCCTCGGTCACCACTCACTTTTACTTAGACAAATATTTTAAAAATAAATTTTCACTTTTATTTATCACTTTTAACATATCAAGAAAAGATAAATTATATTCATAATATTTATTACTTATTTTAAATTAGTTTCTCAAATTTATTAAAAATACATATCAATTAATATGTGTATCATGGTAAATTATGCAATTTATTTATTATTTCTTAAGGAATGTGCAGTAACCATAGTGAATAACTAAAATTGAACGGAGGGAGTACATTAACAAATGAATGTTAAACTATTACTATGTCATTTAAAAAGATTTTAAATGATTGTTTACATAAAGCAAAATTTATAAATATAATGCCCACAAGTTACCTTCTATAACATAATATGTTGATGATATTAAAAAATTATATTGTTCCGTATATATATAGGTTAAATCCAATATAAATACATTGGAAGAATAAGAAGCATCTTGCAGGATTTGCTACCGCAAACAAACACATAATTCATGACAGAATCTCCCAAGTTGCATTAATAATTATTGATCAAGTTTAACTTAAGATTTGTGATTATGACAAGTCCTTAGTTAAATTATTGTTTTGATTATTTGGTGAAAACTTGCCTGGTAACGGTTTATTCATTTGGACAAATAAATTACAGATTTAGAAACTAGCACTACTTTTTACACCATTCGCCCAATTTGAATATGTAGCTTTTTTTTGTTTTGCTCGTTTCAAATTTTGTCCTCTAGGAAGAATTTTTATATTATAGTCCATATATTGGTTATATGTGACTAAAGCTTTTTTCTTTTTTGTCAATACCAATTTTATTAACTCTTTTTCTTAAAATTAATTCACAGAAACTTAAAATGGCGAATCCGATTTCTTAATGTACACGGTAATCAAGATGCAAATATTAATTAATTACATAAAGATAATCAAATGATCACGATCAAAGAAAAAACTCTATAATTAAATCAGGTCAAATTATATCGGACATGATATTTTACAAATTACAAGGGTACGCTTTACGAATGAATATTGATAAAACTCTACTTTCTCTCATAAAGTTGCTAAAAACTTTAGATTACAAAGAGAATCTCAATTATTGGGTCATCTAAACTTTATTACAAATAATTGTTAATATAAGATGAGATCAACGACCTAAAGAATATTACATGTTACATATTAATTAAACATAATAAAATATATTGACAATGATAATTTCTTGTACTATCAATCTATACATGTAAAATCATATTACATCAACGTTAAGCCGAGGCTGTTGGCAGAGAGTAGAAAATAAGCAGAAACAGAGAAGAAAGGAACTTAAAGCTGTCAACTTTGTTTTTAATATTGCTTGACTTGAATAGATAACAACATATGCCCACATGTATATATAGGCTGAAAGAAACAAAACAGACCTAATATCTAGGACCTGTAACCCACTACTGCACTTTATTAGCAAAACTAACTTGACTTGAGTAAATAAAGGAAACTAATTAACAGAAACCAAAAGACTAGTTCAACCAAACTATCCATTCCCAATTTACTACACAGTAAAGTTTTGAATCACTCTTCAACACTCCCCCTTGATTCAAAATTGCACACACTAAGCAATCTTCTGAAATAGCAGAATTTCTCCTTTGATAAAGTCTTTGTCAATACATCAGCTAGCTGCTCCTGTGTGTTGCAATATTCCAGTGATATCTCCTCCTTTGCTACCAAATCACGGATGAAATGATAACGAATATCAATATGCTTTGTCCTACTGTGGAATGTTGGGTTCTTTGTCATGGAGATAGTTGCTTTATTATCACAAAATATCTTTGTTGCTCCCTTCTGCTCTTGTTGAAGATCTGCTAACACTCTTCTTAGCCAAATGACTTGACAACCTGCAGAAGTTGCTGCAATATACTCAGCTTCTGAGGTTGATAATGCTGCTGTAGCTTCACCACACCTGAGCCTAGAGTGAAAATATTTGCCGAAACACTTTGTCTATCATCCAATGAACTTGCCCAATCACTATCTTTGTACCCGTACAATCTGAAATTTGAAGTATTTGAGTACCGGATACCAAAGTCCAAAGTTCCAATAATGTACCGCAAGACTCTCTTTGCTTCTCCATAATGAATCTTTGAAGGTTGCTGCATAAACCTGGAAATAACACCTACAGAAAATGCGATATCAGGTCTAGTGTGTGTCAAATAAATTAGACCTCCAACCAAGCTTCTGAACAATCTTGCATCTGTGAACTCTTCTCCATCTTCCTAATGTAATTTTTCATTAATATTCATGGGTGTGGCTGCATGCTAAATTTATTGAGTAGATCCCTGCCATATTTCTTTTGTGAAATAAAAATTCCATCTTCAACTTGATGGATTTCAAGACCAAGGAAATAGTGCAACAAACCCATATCCAACATCTCGAAGTCATTCATCATTTGAGACTTAAACTCATCAACAAGAAATATAGAGGAACTAGTATAAATGATATCATCAACGTAAAGACAAATAATGATGAAATTATTTTTACCTTCCTTTTTCACATACAAGGTGGGATCGTTCTCACTTTTCATGTACCCCTTTTGTTGAAAGTAGCTATCAATCCTGCTATACCATGCTCGAGAGGCTTTCTTCAAGCCATACAATGCCCTTTTCAGCTAGTACACCTTTGTTTCATTGCCTTCCTTTATGAAACCTTTAGGTTGTGCTACAAAGACTTCTTCTTGTAATTCTCCATTGAGGAACGCCGATTTGACATCAAATTGATAAACTGGCCATTGCAATTGTGCAGCCAGTGCTAGAACCACCCTCACTGTTTCAAATCGAGCTACCGGAGAAAAGGTCTCTTCAAAGTCAACACCATATTGTTGGGCATAACTTTTTGCTATAAGGCAAGCTTTGTGCTTCTGTAAACTTTCATCTGTAGCAAACTTTGTGTTGAATACACATTTCAAGCCAATAGAATTTTTGCCTTCTGGTAGATCTACCATCTCCCATGTTCCATTCTTTTCAATAGATTTTATCTCTTCTACCATTACTTTCCGCCATTCTTCTTTTTCAGCAGCTTCTTTATAAAATAGCGGATCTGAAACAGCAAGAGCAAATTGACAAGAAGTATATATGTTATTAAGATATTTGAATTCGGTTTCTTGACTCTTGTCGATCTTCTTAGTAGAATTGTCTCAACTGCAGTTTCTTCAAGTGTTACAGATGTTTCTGGTGCCATTGTTGAGCTACGGGACGAAATTGTTGGAGCAGATTCTTGTCTTTTATCAAGAGAGTCTTCAATGAACATAGGAATCTCATGTTGACCTTGTTCTTTATCCCAATTCCAGCTAGTATTTTCATCAAATATAACATCCTTTCTAACTGAGATCTTGCCTTTAAGAGGGTTATACAATCTATATGCTTTAGACTGAGTACAATAGCCAATAAAAATGTATTTTTTATACTTTTCATCAAGCTTTTGACGAGCTTGTGAATTTACCAAAGCATAAGCGACACATCCAAAAACCCGTAAATGACTTACATTTAGTCTCCTTTCATGCCAAGCTTTATAAGGAGTTCTGTTCATAACAACCCTTATTGGTTACAGATTCAACAAGTAAACAGATGTTGCCACAACTTTTGCCCAGAACTCATTTGTGAGTCCTTTTGCTTGTAGCATACTTCTTGCCATCTCTACAATAGTACGGTTCTTTCGTCAGCGACACCATTATGCTCTGGAGTATAAAGAGTTGTTAACTCCCTATGGATTCCATTTTCTTCACAAAATAAATTGAATTCATTGGACACGAACTCTCCCCCTCCATCTATGCGAAGAACTTTGATACTGTAGCTTCTTTGATTCTCCACCAAAGCCTTGAATTTTTGAAACTTCTCAAATGTTTCTGACTTGTTTTCCAGAAAGTACACCCAACTCATACGACTATAATCGTCAGTAAATAACAAGAAATAATGACTCCCACCCAAAGACTTAGTTTGCATAGGGCTATATAAGTCAGCATGTATTAATTCTAAGCATTTAGAAGCTCTCCATGCTTTTCTGGTGGGAAAAGATTTCCTGGTTTGTTTTCCATAAATACATCCTTCACATAAATCAAGAGAACCAATTTGTGGTAGTCTAAGAACCATACTTTTATCACTTAGCAGTTTCAGACCTTTGATATTGAGATGCCCATACCTCAAATGCCATAGCTTTGAGTCGTTCTCCACACTTGCAGCGAGAGAAAAATTTTCCATGTTAGAAATATCCAATGAAAACATCTTGTTCAGAGTCATGTTGACATGAACTTTTTTGCCTGGCATTTTATTTGTAATAACACAAGCACCGTTATCAAATAAAAGAGAATATCCACTAGTCATTAGTTGTCCAACGCTCAACAAATTGTATCCTAAATCAGGTACAAATTGAACATTATCCAACTTTTTTACTTTGCCATGGCTAGCATCAGCTTCTACTGTGCCTTTTCCCTCAACTTGCATCTCCCCTTTGTTGCCAAGCTGCACCTTTATCTTTTGTGTCTCATCAAGCTCATTAAAAAAGGATTTGGTACCCGTCATGTGATTCGAACAACCGCTGTCCACAAACCATAAGTCGCTTGGCCTATGGTCGGTATTAATACAAGCCATAAAAAGATAATTGTCTTCCTCATTTTCTGTTGCTGCAAAATTTATTTTCTGGTCTTTATACCAACAATCAGCCTTTATATACCCGTATCGCTTGCAATGATGACATTGCATGCCATTCTTTGTGTTACCTTGCTCATTGGATTGCTTGTACCCATCATTCCTTCCTCTGTCTCTTCCATAACCGCAACCATGACCTCGACCACCGCAAAATCCTCCTCTTCCTCGACCTCTGCTTGTTGGACAATCATTTTCTCCATATTTGGTGGTTGTGTCTTTTACTTGGAATGCCTTATCTTCATTCTTCTCTATTGATCGATTGATTCTCACGTCATGAGCTTGAAGAGATCCCATCAATTCATCAACAGAAAGAACTGATAGATCTTTTGCTTTCTCTATGGCATCAATAACATGACCAAATTTTGATGTCAAGATTATCAAAATTTTAGCAACAATCGTTTCGTTTGAAATCTGCTCACCATAGGAATGCATTTGACCGACTATTGCCATTGTTCGGGAAAAAAATCAGCAACTGATTCACCATTCTTCATCATCAAGGTTTCAAAGTTACGCCTTAGTGATTGCAACTTCACTGCCATGACCCTTGAATAACCTTGAAATTCTTTTTGTAAGATTGATCATGCCTCTTTCGATGTGGTTGCTGCTGCAATCCGTGAGAAAACAGTCTCATGGACTGCTTGTTGAAGAATGAACAACGCCTTGGCATCTTTCTTTTTGATTTCTTTCAGATTCTCCTTCTCTTCATTGGGTTCATATATTTCTATGAACCCATACTCCACCAAGTCCCATAGCTCCTGCGATTTGAGCAATGTCTTCACCTTGATGCTCCACCACTCATATTTCTCACCATTAAAAATGGGTATGAGTGGTTGAGAAGAAGAAAATCCAACTAGTGCTGCCATTATTGTATAGTTTTTTTAAAGCCAAAGTAACTCTCTACCTCTTGTCGCGCTCCCTTTCTCCCCTTCCTTCCAGAGAGAGGTCTGACATGTGACAACTCTTTTAAATGGGTATTAAAAGAGAGAGTGGCCACATAACAGGTTTGAGGTATGTTAGGGTACCTATTTTTGCAGATAACTCTATTTGACTAGTCAACGTCACCAAAGATCGGGTAAGGGATTGAAATTATCCCAAGGGGAAGGTGTTAGGCACCCCTCAGGATCCACTAGTGTGGTTCCCGGCCAGATAGATTTTTTGTGAATTTGTGCAATTAACAAGTAAAAAAATAAGGCTCAAGTAAGAGGGGATTTAAGTTAAACACACAAGTATTTAAAAACAATTATTGAAATGCAAGGTTCGAAAGAGTTATAATCTAAACATGCTTGTAAAAATAAAAGGGAGTCCTAGGTTTGTTTGTAATATGGATCACATCAATGCAATACCGGTATGACACTCCTCAGAAGAGGCGATACATGTGGTATTAGCGCACCAGTCATCATATCCATAACTACCCTTCCCACCCCGTTAAGGTACTAAAGCGCGGATTGGTCTCGAACTCTATTGCGTGCTATTACCCGTCCTATTCCTATCAGTCTCGGAGAAATTTAAGACTACTATTCTTATAAGAGGGAGGTTTTAGGCTGACTTTTAAGTTTAAAGGTAAAAGCTAAGGCGATATACGAAAAAACACGTAGGACTTCATTTAGAGGGAAACATGTAAGCAATTATAAGGATAATGTATACCTCTGCAAATAATGCATGTAAATAGCACGACTCAAACAAAATTAAGGTCTGAATTTTAAAAAAACCTAAAGCAGGGAGTTTGAGTCAGAACCAGATTCATTATATAACTCAGAAAAGAAGTCCGAATCAGGCCTGTCTGCTGGTTGTAGCAATTGGTAATTAACAAAGACAATTCCAGTTTTTATTTAAGTAGTTACCTAAGGCTTGCCTAGGCGTAATAGTGATGTCCTATGAGCATGATATCTATATGAATTAGGAATACAGTAAAGCGGTGATTAATTTTAAACGGACAGCTTGAGATCCTATAGGCATGCTTTCTAACGGTATTAATTTAAGGCAGTGTTAGAAAACTTATTAAAGAAGCGACAAATTAATTAACTAATCCAATTCAGAATGACAACGTGAACTAAATGGCTTCTAAGTTGGTTTTAAGTTCTTATAGGCATAATTTCTATTATAGCTATCTAGATCCTATTGGCATGGTATCTAAGTGTCAAAAGCTGACGTTGGACTTATAGGCATGATTTCTAAGGGGAACGAATCTGGATACATGCTGTAATGAAAATTGAACTTCAATTACGTTACATCCTATAGGCATGGTTTCTAATTGTGTGAAAGTAAAGCATGCAGAATTTATTTTAAACCAGAGCAGATCCTATAGGCATGATATCTAACAGTCCATGTTTGGAATCAAAATAAATCCTATAGGCATGTTATCTACCCAATTTACCCACAACATATAACTACCCACCCTTTCACTAATCACCCCGATATTGTTTACAAATTATTACAGACCAAATAATTAATTACAAAGAAGTGCAGAAATAAGTAATTACAACCATATGAAGCCTGATTCTGACTTCCTCTTTGAGGTATGTAATAAATCACTTCAAAAGCCAATATGTTCCAAAGCCTTTCTCATATCTGGGTGTGTCAAAGTTCCCTAAGGACCTCAAGGGATCACGGGCAGTGCTCACACCCAAAGTTTCATAACCAGATAGAATGAGTGCAGTGTGGAAGGACCAACTCTTATGTGTCCAAGTTCAGAGGGAGCTCAAGGGTCCCAAGGCAAGGCTCACACAAGAGGGGCATGACCTAGCTTCTAAGAATATAGTGGATGTGCAGAACACATGTTGAAAGAGGTTTGTTTAAATAAGATGGACTGATAGTCCATTTTGAAAGCAATTAGTGACAGAGGTGATTGAAATCAGTTTGTAGTAGAAAAACTCAAAACTACACAGAATCAGTAGTCATTCAAAGGGGTCAAGGGATTTTGGGGATACATTTGTCTATAAGCACATAAACCCAACAGTGGTCTGGTTTGGTCATGCACATCAATAACTGATGCTGGCATGGCCACAAACCAGTCAAAGTAACATAAAAACATAGAGGGGTTTGGGGTTCATAAGACAAAGTATGCTTTAAAACACACATAGGGGAAGCATTAATCTAAAGAAAAAGGGGACATATTACAACATGCTAATAATGTAACTTGACTGCTGAAACACAAACAGAAGTAGACAGGAATGAGGGAAACTGAAACAACTAAAGAAACATGTTGTTGTTGAGGCTTTAAAATTAACTAGGACATACCGGTAGAGAAGCAAAGTGCAGAAAGGTAAAGCAAGCAAGATTCCACAGTGTAGCCTTAGCTTTCAGCCGGCTAGACAAAGCAATAGTACAAGTAGTAGTAAAGAAAGAGAGAGTTTTTGAGTGTAAGTGTGTGTTCTGAACTCAAATTGTTCGTTGTGTTTTAAGAAAAAGAGTATGGTATTTATAGTTTTGAAAATGAGTGAAGAATAAGGTAATAAGTAAAGTTCCAACTCAAACATGGAAATAATCACAATCAAAATCAACTAACACAAGTGATTCCCTTTAATTAAGGAATCACTGCTTAACGGATACTAACAGGGTTAATTAAGGAAATAAATCAGTTTGAGACAGATTGATTATTGCCATATAAGGGGCAGTAAAAGTATGAAGTAAATAATTGAGTCTAAGTACAAAATATGCTTAGTTTTGGGAAAGGATTCAGCAAGGTAAAACATCATAATAATCAAAGGAGGGGAATCAATTAATTTAAACAAACGAGTAAACTAGGGCTCATAAGAAAACTTTTGCAATCAGTCGCAATATTGAGGGAATCAGGATCATTCAAGAAAGAGTCATGACTCTGCACCTCAACATATAAATAACAAGGAATGAACATGCATGCAGGGTCAAACATGTTGACAAAAAGAAACAACACAAACATACAGTAGCAGCAGTGGTAAGCTAGGATTCAGTAGTAAAAGAAACCCATTCGAAGCACAGTAGTCAGGTTGTCATATAGAACCAAAGTGCAGAGAACCAAACTAATAGGTAAGAAAGTCAGAAACAAGTAAAGGCCTTCAAACTCATAGTAATAAGCAAGGAAAACTCTTTTAAGAAATTCGGGCTTCAACAGTAGTCGAGTTTAAGAGATGATAAGAACTCAAAATCAGATAAGTCAAACAAAGAAAAGAGAGTCAGAAACAAAGAACTTAATCGAACAAGTACACATTCAAATAAACAGTTTTAGAACTCAGATAATACAAAAAAGCCTAGGGTTTTCAACATGATGAATCAAATAGAAGGAAAACATAACCAAGTTGTTTGAACATAGTAAAAATCATGAAACAACACCAAAAAATCAGAAAAGAAATCTTTTAAAAGAGGTTAAGAGAAAACCCTAATCATTGAAAAATGAAGAGTCATTTTTGAAAGAAAATCGAAGAACCTTCGAGAAACCACTTAAGAAGTTCATGATAAGCAGAGATCTAAGATAGATATGAAAGAAAATCGAAAGACCTTAAAGCTAGGGTTTCAGAGAACCTAGAAAAAGTGAGAAAAACTTTGAAAATTACCGATCTAGCCAGAAAATTCAAGGATCTGACTTGAACGGCCATGGATGGCCAGAGAAAGACCAGAGATAGAGGTCGAGCAAGGACTGGACCAGTTCTCTTCGAGATCTATCCATGAAATCACACAAACGGGCCACCAGAAGATATAAGAGGCCGGTATACATTTCGAACGGCCATGGGAGTTCATGGATTATGCAGGGATTGAGGTGGATTAGGGTGGAATTGGGCGGCGGCGGCTAGGGTTTATGTGAGGCTGCAGAGAGAATTGAGAGGAGAGGGGTTCAAGGGTGGTGGCTGGTGAGAAATGAGTTAGGGCAAGGGGTCGTTTGGGGTTTAATTATGGTAGGTGAAGTGGTGGCCGTTGATTTGAATGATCAATGACCTGGATTAAACAGGTAGGTAGGGATATGTGTTTGGGTCGGTTAAAAATTGGGCTAGGATCGGGTTTGATTGAGAATTGGGCTGGGGAAATTGGGTTTGATTTAGGCTAAAATTTAAATACAAATGGGCTATTATTTTAATAGCCAATTTCCCCCCTTTTAAATTATAAATAATAGTAAATAAATTTTTGAAAATAAATTGAAAGTGCTAAAATGATTCACAACATGTAAATAACAATTTAAAAATATAGGTCTCAATTTTATGAATATAAAACACAATTAAATCTTAAAAAAGGTTAATATTGCAATTAGCTTTAAAAAATAGTAAATAAAATTTTAAAAATATGTAAAGTTACCTTTGCCATATTTTGGCATAAATATAAAAATCCAATAAATGAAACATCAAAAATAATAATTTTGGACATAATTATTGGGATTTTATGGATGAAAAAAGGGAAATAAATCGATTTAAAAACCTTACAAAATTATGGAAAAATAATAAAACATTTGGATATGCTTGTATATGCATATATATATATATATATATATATATATATATATATATATATATATATATATATTTGGGATGTATTTTGCATATTAAAAATATATTAGGAAAAATTGGGTATCAACAACTGCACCTCTTTACCCGGGAAGGATGAAAGTGTTGTCGGGTAAAGATATGATGGCCAATTTTGATCGAGCGAAACGGTTTGAAGAGGTTTAGGCTGCACCCTGGCTTCTGAGCTACCTACATATCCCTGGTTTTACAGGAATCAGGCTGTATGTGGTTCAGGATCCATCAGCGGGGTATGCCGATGGAGACTTTTAAAAACGGACGCAATATCTTAGCGCCGGGTGATTGATAGGTTTACGGGAATGATTAAGGTTTGATATGGTTGCGGGAACTGGAATGGGATCTTTCCCGCCGGGATGGCTGTTACTTGTCGGTTTACCTGCAATTAGGAACAACACAAGCGTATACTATGCATAAATTTAAACATGATGCAGATTCCCGTCGAACCATGAATGTTGCCTTTGGACGGTTAGGATGACGTCCTTAGACCATGACGTCCTGGGCCATGAAGTGTATGATAAAGGATTCGCAGGCCATGAAATGATGCTCTCGGGCTATGAGGATAGTGCCTCTAAACCATGATGCCTCTGAATAATGATATGCAAAAGATTGAAAGGGATCCTTAGGCCATGACATAGTGTTCTCGGGCTATGAAGATGGTGCCTCCGAACGATGATGCCTTCGGATGAGTTAGCGATATTTTAGCGTATGAAGGATGCAGTAGTATGATGCGGACAAGACAGAGCTTAGTCTTGCGATTTGAAGGGCAGAGCTTAGCCCGTAAGAAAAGCAAAATAAATAGTGCTTGGGATAGTGCTTAGTTCCGAAGAAAACGGTAGGCAGAGCTTAGCCTCGGAAGGCAAAATGATAGCCTTGCGCAAGATGCAAATGCAGAGAGAGATAGAGATTAACCTCGGAAGGCAGAATGGTAATATTATGCAGGATGCAGATGGAGACATCGTTTAGTCTCAGAAGGTAGAAAGGTAGCCTTATACAAGAATGCAGATGGAGACAACGTTAGTCTCGGAAGGCAAAAAGGTAGCCTTATGCAGATGGAAGGCAGAATAGTA